>NW_028227258.1:95342500-95587500 GCF_978045245.1 Mus caroli
AGCTCTTTCTCAACATTTTGCTCAAAGGAATCATGGCCAGACATCTGGAATTAGTAGTCAAGATGGCAGCCCAGTCATCATCACATTACCATTCTCAGAATATGTCCTTGACCTAATTTAAGAAAGGAAGACAAGTGTGGATGCGTCAGTTCTTCTTAGAAGGGGGAACAAAATACTCATGGGAGGAAATACAGAGACAAAGTGTAAAGCAGAGACTGAAGGAAAGGCCATCCAGAGACTGCCCCACCTGGGGCACCTATATGCAGTCATCAAACCCAGACACTATGGCTGATGCCAAGAAGTGCATGCTGAGAGAAGTCTGACATAGCTGTCTCCTGAGAGGCTCTGCCAGAGCCTGACAAATACAGAGGCAGATGCTCACAGCCAACCATAGGACTGAGCACAGAATCCCCAACGTAGCAGTCAGAGAAAGGACATGAAGAGCTGAAGGGGTTTGCAACCCCATAGGAAGAACAATATCAACCAACTAGATCCCCCAGAGCTCCCAGGGACTAACCCATCAACCAAAGAGTACACATGGAGGGACCCATGGCTCCAGCCGAATATGTAGCAGAGGATAGCCTTGTAGGGCATCAATGGGAGGAGAGTCCCTTGCTTCTGTGAAGGCTTGATGCCCTAGTGTTGGGAATGCCAGGGCGGGGAGGTGGGAGTGGGTTGGTGGGGAGCACCCTCACAGGAGCAGGGGGAAGAGGAATTGGGATAGAGGGTTTGGGGAGGGGAAACCAGGAAAGGGGATAATATTTGAAATGTAAATAAAGAAAATATCCAATAAAAAAGAAGAAAGGTTCAAAAAAGAAGCAACTATCACATGCATTAGAACGTCTGGGCAAAGTTTCAAGAAGGATAGCACTGGCTGGAGCCTGAAGGACTGATTCTATTTCGGTAGACCACATAAACAGGAAAGAAAGAACAGGCACATGAGCTCAGTGCTTTAACATGACCAGGTGAAATAAGGAGAGTCATCTCCCACAGAAAATGGTCAACTCTTTAAATCAAATAAAGTTATGAAAATTTTCAAGTCCAGGATGTATGGTTGTATGCATTGTCGATTAAAAAAACATTTTTAAAAAGCCTAAAAAACATGTAGAAGTTCAAAGGGACTTTTTTTATCCAGTAAGTGTCCCCTGCTGTGGGACTGCAAAAACAAGACTATCCTAAAATGCACAAAGGTGCCATATGGGTTAGAAGTGACCCCGCAAATAATAAGTGCTCACTGTAGAGAAAATCAAAAGCACATCTGGTTCTAACTAAGAATAAAATAAAAGGTACCTGAATATCACCAGCCAGTGATAATAGCTTCAGTATGTTATAGCTTTTCAAGATATTTTTATACAACACATAAATACAATTATTTTCCTTACCCAAATGAGATCATCATACTTAATTATGTAAACAGTTTTAAGTATCAAAATATATTTACACATAACATTTTAAATGTTTCTATCCTATTCTTTTATCACATAAACACTATGCTTGTTTATTTCTTCTTGTTTGAGGTGATCCTGATTCATATTAAAAATAAATTTGATTTGTAAAAATAACTAATCATAATATTCACAATTTATTAATTTTATATCATTTTAATTTACTTTGAGGACCAGGTATAAGTAATTAAAAAATCAATATCATAGTACTTAACCATAAACAATTTATATCCCCTTGTTATATTTATAACTGTCATTTAGATCCAATTTCTACTTTTAAAAAGTTTACTATCATAGAGTTGTGCCTCAACAATGTCATAAAAGCACTATCTGCCAAAATGTATGACTTGGGTCAACAATCACCAAACAGTTCTGTAAACCATTGTCTTCAGCTGCTAGAATTGCAAGGAAATGTAATACTTGTATATTTAAAAAATCTTCAATTATCAAAGTCTTTTGATGTTGTTTTCTTCTGTTTTTAAGCAAACTGGTAAACTTTAGCAGAGAACATAAACTCAAACTGAACTCTTCAGCTTTGTATTCAACAGTCTTGCTCAAGTCAAATTATTTAGCATTTCTTTCCTTTTGTGTACATGTGTCTGTATGTACATTGTGAGTGTAAGCTTGTATGTGTGTTCATATGTGTGTATACGCATGTATACACATGTGCATGTGGAGGCCTGAGAGTGACAATGTGCATCTTTCTCGATTGCTATGTGTCTTCTTTACTGGTCATCCCACCCATATAGCTGGTCTGTTTTACTAATCTGCCTGGAGGACTTACTCTCCACCCTCAGAGCACTGGTGGGAGCCATGGCCTCCTGAAAGGTGAGGATGCAAACTCCAGTTCTTAAGCTTGCATAGCCAGCAACCACTTTACAGGTGAAGCCAACTCCCTAGCCCTAACTGTTGGTTTTTGTTTTGTATTGTTCTGTTTTAGGTCCTTGCACTACTGAGCTGTAGTCACACTACTTGCTAAAGTGAGCTGCTGTTTTAGAGATGCAGCTTCCGAGAAAACAGAATATATTTGTCAAGTGCATAAGTACATTCCATTAATTAGCTAATTTCAACTTTAATGGCCTATTTTATAGTTAATAATTCTATATATACATAAATAAATGAAGCTTACAGAGATTAAATAGGCCATAGAATATTCATTTCAGATAGAAATAGGACAATTTGAATTCAGGTTACCTGAATTTTAATGAAGGTAAAGTTTATTACTGTCAATCTTGAAAAGCAATAACCTCAATAATGAAATAATTTTGCAGTATACTTCTACTCTGTAATTGGAACTAAGACTAGGTACAAGGCTTCGGTGGGGATTTAAGTAAAAAAGAACAATATACCTCATGAACAGGCTTGCATGTTGCAGGTGCTGGGCTCGACCACTTACAGTTTATAATATTTCTACCAATATCCACAAAAGAGAAAAATCACAAGAGAATACTAATATATGCAAAGAAATAGTACAGTGCATGAACAATGCCCGCAAAAATCAAAATGAATGTCAATTACAGATAACAAACAGGCAAAGAGCTAAGAAATGATGGCTCTGCAGCAGGCAAAGGCTCAAGGACTTCAGCCTGACACACTGCTGCTAGAGCAAAAATAATATTTTCTAGAGGGTAACTGGGAAAATACATGGACATTAATTTCCTATTTAAATTTCTATTTTATCTTCATAAATGCAGAAACATTTCCACTTATTTTTTATATTTTTAAAAATTCTTAGCAATGCACATAAAACCTTTGACCTACAAAGTTCTACTCATCTAAGTTTGGTTAAGTCATTCAATCATCTGGAGAAGTAAAATATTAATATCAGTATTACAGAAACTTTAATAACCATTAAAATGATGACATAATTGTTTATTTTCACAAAACCAGTCTTGTGGCTTATTAATTATTAAAACACGTTTCAAAATAATAGAATATCTACATTTGTTTAAAAAAAAGTTGTATGTATTCATTTATAGAGTATGATTCAGTGTTATCTAAACAGATATAAACTAAAATACAAATACTATTTAAGTGCGTTCTAAATATGTTGATCCAAATTAAAAATATTTTTCAAAATTCACAACAGCTTTTTGGAGTAATACACTATCTTTATTACATGAGTAATAAATTTGAAGCTTAGAGTAAGAAACAGATTTGTAAAATAGCAGAGATTGCTCTATCTGGATCCAAAGCTAGAACTCCATTTATAAAATAAATGTAATGTGGTAGATTAAATAAAATGAGGCTCAGTTTATATTGAACCCACATTTTCCTGTTCTCTACATCACTGCTAAACTTTCTCATAAATTATTTATGTACACGCCTATTACCTTCAGTATTTAGAGATCATATTCACATTTCTGTTCAGTTTTATAGAAGCTACACTGTCTAGTACAGATGTGGTCTTCCTACATTTGCTACATGATTATATAAACACAGATGAATTATATTTAGTTTGAGAAGGGAGAACTGAAGTAGAAATAAGGTAGCATGGCCAAGATCCATGAAACCAGCAGAAATGGTGAACTCTTCTGTGATTTGTCTGGAAAGGTGGAAGTACCTGCCCTCCCTGTGTCATGTCTATCAGACTTGGATTCTACACTCACACTAAAATTCCTCCAAAACTGGCCTCCTTAATCACTGCCATCACACTTGAAGATCTTATCACTACCTTCTCTGTAACCTTCTATATTCAGTTAATAATTTTCTACTATTATACACAATGAACCTCTTTTCAAAAAAAATGTTCATTTTCCTCCCAGTCATATTAATATAGCTACCCTCAAATAGTCTTCTCTTCCCTTCTCCATCATTATGGTATTTATGGTCTATGAAACAAATAAATTCCTACTTTTGCTACATGCATGGTGCTTATTTTACATCTCTAAACTTGCATTCCCCTTTTGACATTTAATGGTTATTTATCATCACTGTGCAGCAGTGATGATACTATAAGGTACTACAGAAAGGGGGAAATCCAAGGCTTTGAGATAGAACCCTGAGAGCCAGTTGGATATGCTTACCAGCAAAGTGCCATGACTCATTAGCCTCACAGAACATGAACTGTGAAACTTACACTCTCACTATCAAAAGACTCCAGCAGACTGTTTTGAAATGATATCAAGTCTATCTCTCAAGATCAACTGAATTGTTGTTACAGAAAACTCCCCATAGTCTAACCCTGAAAGTTCCAATATTAAGTGGCTTCTATGTGTTTATTCCTCAAGTTTTTATTTAGGTAAGCTGTCTGTCTTAGTATCATAAGAATTATTTTATTATTTTAACTAGTGATACATTATTAATTTTACAAATTGATGGCATTTACTGTGATATTTCCATACATTCACATTACATCATACACTCACTCACATTAAGCATTGGATAATCAAAGATCCTTTTATTGGCAACATTAACCAAATTTTAACATTCTCCATCTCTACATTAAAGATAAAAGTTCTTAGAATGTGAGATACAAAAGTTAATTAAATCAATTATACTATGTCTTACTAATTACTATTGACCATTCACTGAATCAGAATTGCAGATCACTGGCAGACACTCACACTCTTAGTCAAGCCAGGAATGACAACATGATTAGTAAGTTCTATCACTTAGCCTCTAGAACCATTTTACTAAAATGTTATTAGCTATATATAAAACATCACAACAAACACAGTGACACGGTATTCACGAGTGACTTAGACACAACTGTATTCACTGAACAACGATTCTAAGAGTATTAAAGGTTTATGATGTAGGAAAAGAAAATAAGTTTTCTTTAACTTTCATGAATTCCTTAAAAGAGAGACATATAAGTTATTAGCACGTGTAGTTTATATACAAAGGATATATTCAAATAGATGATTTTTAAACTCCAGATCAAATAACATTTTCTGAAAAGCTCAAGAAATTTTAAATGAATGGCATAATTAGAGATGAGTGTATACATTGTCTTTCACTTCTAGTGGGTTAATTTTCAGTAGACCTACCATAAACTGAAAATACCCTATCTTGAATTGAAAGAGTAGTTAGCATGCCTCACCAGTAAAACATTCTAGCTTAGGAACACAGTCCATTGTGCTGTACAGGTTTCTTGCACTAGTGATGCTGTGGCTAGCGGGGAATTCTGCCATGATCTGGCAACACTGCATGGTGCAGTACAACATATCATCAGCCCAGAAAAAAGATGATTTAAAATACTGTCTCTGTTGAGTATGGATTGCCTTTGACACTACTGCAATGTGCAAAGTAAATAAATTAATAAGTAAACAAATTTTAAAAAATGAATCATAAGCTAAACCACTGTTAAGTTGACACTACTTTCCATGGCCTATAGTTGGGTTTGAGTAATCACAGAATTTTGACCTGGGTCCAGATTCCTTGGGTACTACTTTACCAATTTTTATTTTCTTAGTCAAGCTTTTGGACAAAGAAAAATAAATGACCATCATAACTCCACATTTTTATCTTCCATCACATTCAAAAGTTATTTTTGAAAAAGTGACCACTGGTATCTGAATATTAGCAAATTCAAACGCAGCTTGTTCATACTTTTCAGAAGAATTACTGTTCTATCCAATGTTCCCTCTTTCAAAGCCTTTCTTTATTATCTTTGAGATTCCATCATTTGGTTTTTCTACGCCTTCTAAAAATTAAACAAACAAACAAAACTCTGTTCAGTGTTCACTGTAGACTGATGCTTCTCTGTGCAACTGCTGGAAATCAGAGTTTCACAAGGTTCAATTTTCTTATGCCATGCTTTATCCTAATCTACACTAACCTGTGACAAAAACAAACATCACTCAGAAATTCAAGATATTTATCCATGATTCTTCCTTCAGTCTCATCTCCAAACGTTGTCTCTATAACTCCTTCCATGGGTATTTTGTTCCCCCTTCTAAGAATAAACGAAGTATCCACACTTTGGTCATCCTTCTTCTTGAGTTTCATGAGTTTTGCAAATTGTATCTTGGGTATTCTAAATTTCTGGGCTAATATCTACTTATAAGTGAGTGCATATCATGTGAGTTCTTTTGTGATTGGGTTACCTCACTCAGGATGATATCCTCCAGATCCATCCATTTGCCTAAGAATTTCATAAATTCATTGTTTTTAATAGCTGAGTAGTACTCCACTGTGTAAATGTACCATATTTTTCTGTATCTATTCCTCTGATGAGGGGCATCTGGGTTCTTTCCAGCTTCTGGCTATTATAAGTAAGGATGCTATGAGCATAGTGGAGCAGGTGTCCTTATAGAGAAAGTAACCAAGGAGCTAAAGGGGTCTGTAACCCTATAGGAAGTACAACAATATGAACTAACCAGTACCCCCAGAGCTCAAGTCTCTAGCTGCATATATAATAGAGGATGGCCTAGTTAGCCATCAATGGGAGGGGAGGCCCTTGGTCTTAGGAAGGTTCTATGCCCCAGTATAGGGGAATGCCATGGCCAGGAAGTGGGAGTGGTTGGGTTGGGGGCGGGGGGGGGGTAGGGTATAGGGGATTTTCAGAGAGGAAACTAGGAAAAGGGATAGCATTTGAAATGTAAATAAAGAAAACATCTTAAAAAAAAAAAAGATGTTCATCCATTTATCCAGTTGCACATTTGACATCCTTCTTTGCAGGTTTCAAAACATAAAAACAAAAGTTCTAATGGGCCCAAAACTGGAATTCTTGAGTTCCTTCTACAAGCCTCATTCTTGTTAGTATTTTCTATTTCAGAAACAGATCAAACATTCACCTGGTGCTGAAGCCTGAAACCCAGAAATCAACTACTTCCTTTCTTCTCTCTCTCCCTGAATAAAAAGTGTCACTATGTCCTATGATCATGGCTTTTTATAGCCACAGGTACTATGTCTACTATGACAATGACCAGTACCCTACTCCAACAGTCTTAACTCCTAGCCTAGTCTTACTTCTCTTATCATTACTTTCCTTAAATTTTACCTTTATTTTGGCAACCATCTAACCCGTGTAGCAAGTCATAATCTTATAAAAAAGAAAGCTACATTATTATCATGTTCAAATGTTTTACATGACTTCCCACTGAAGCTGTTACGGCTTGGCATCCTAGAGAAATTACTTGCTCAAAGACTGTATTGCTAGGCACTTCCCAGGAGCCAGATCATTGTGGGAGATGTTATCAAGGTAAAGTTAAAAAGTTGTGAGTGTCCCATGGAACTTACAGGCAGGAACAAAACTGGCCTGCAAACACATGATTAGCAACTAATAACTGGGTACAAGTGGGTTACGTAGATAATGTGAATAACATTCAAGAAAATAAAATACTACAAATACCTATGAGATAAAATAATGGGAAGACAAAATCTCAGTCCAGTCAAGGACTGCTTGCTGTATCGGCTTCCACTCTGCTGCTTGTCTTCAGTACTCCATGGTTTTTCTGTGCTCTTGTTTTCTGTTGTTTTGTTTAGTATTTTTTTGCCTTTTGGGTTTTTTAATTTGTTTAGATTTTTATTGTTAAGAGAAAAAGAACAGTAAGTTGGGTGGGAGTTGAGAACAATTGACAGGGAGTGGAGGAGGAAAAGAATGATCAAGATATATTGCATGAAAATTTCAAAACTCAGTAAGTACAAAAAAAACCCTAGTAACTATCACAATGCACATTCAAGGTAGCACTGGTGTGAGGTGGACTCTCAGAGTTGATTGGATTTGCATCTGAATGAGGATGACTAAGGATGTTGAACATTCTTTCAGGTGCCTCCAGCCATTCCCTATTCCTCAGGTGAGAATTCCTTGTTTAGTTCTGTACCCCATTTTTTAATAAGGTTATTTGGTTTTTCTGGAGTCTAACTTCTTGAGTTCTTTGTATATATTGGATATTAGCCCTCTAGCCTCTATTGCTGGCAGGATTGCAAGCTGGTAGAACCACTCTGGAAATCAGTTTGGCTGTGCATGGTACTGGTACAGTGACAGACAGGTATATCAGTGGAATAGAATTGAAGACCCAGAAATGAACCCACACAGCTATGGTCACTTGATCTTTTACAAGGGAGCTAAAACCATCCAGTGGAAAAAAGACAGCATTTTCAACAAATGGTGCTGGCACAACTGGCGGTTATCATGTAGAAGAATGTGAATTGATTCATTCTTATCTCCTTGTACTAAGCTCAAATCTAAGTGGATCAAGGAACTCCATATAAAACCAGAGACACTGAAACTTATACAGGAGAAAGTGGGGAAAAGCCTCGAAGATATGGGCACAGGTGATTTAACCAACCAGAGGCAGAAAATATTGGAAAACAATAACTCCATCTGTGTTAAAGATACATGAACATCTTCCTTGTAATTGTTGTCTAAACAATACATGAAGGCAACAGAAAGAATGCAAATAGCCAACCTCAGCAGGTTGGGGTACTGTCTTAGAATATGCCAGAGACCTGGGAGGTGAGAGACTCTCAGGACTCAAAGGGAGGGACCCTAGATGAAATGCTCAACACTGGAAAGAGGGAACTTCCAGTAGAAAAACAAGTTCATCAAGTGGAGAGATGGGGTTGCAATCCCAAAGTTGGAGATCCAGTGGGAGGCCCAAATTGGGATCTAGATCAAGGGGAAGCCCCAAGGTCTGGCAACACTACTGATGCTGTGTTGGGCTCACAAAAAGGGGCCTATCACGACTGCTCTCCAAAAGATCCAACAAGCAACTGAGAGAGTCAGATGCAGATATTTACACCCAACCAATGGACAGAAGCTGGTGATCTCTGTAGTTGAATTAGGGAAAAGCTGAAAGAAGCTGAAGAGGAGGGCGACCCCATAGGAAGACCAGCAGTCTCAACTAACCTGGACACCCCTGGGATCTCTCAAACACTGGATCACCAACCAGGCAGCATACACCAGCTGATAGGAGAGCCCCAACACATATACAGCAGAGGACTGCTGGGTCTGGGTTGAGTCAGAGAAGATGCACCTAACCCTTGAGAGACTTGGGGCCCCAGGGAGTGGGGAGGTCTGGTAGAGTTGGGGCGTGGGAACATCCTTGTGTAGATTTTTTAAAATTCAAAATATAGTAAAAAACAACAATAAAACAGCAACTATATTGTATTAGGTCTTTCAAGTATTCTGAACTGATTTAAAGGATGTGGGAAGATATATATATATATATGTTTTATACAAACATTATATCAAACTACTTTACATGAGGGAATTGAGCATACATCCATCTTGGTGTCCTAGAACCCATCTCCAGCAGATACAGAGGGACAACATGTTTCTTGCTTTCTTCCCCTCTCTCTTTAGCCGTTTTTGGATTGAAAACACACATTACTTAGATTAGGGGTGTGTTGCTACTTTTAACATTTAATATTAAATGAAATAGTCATATTTTAACTATATTAAACCACCAATAATACTTTTTGAATTAGTTAAAGTGGTTCCAGGTTAAAACTAAAAAATTAAGAATACACTAATACCACCATGTACAATTTACATGATTTCAGAAATACATGCAGGCACATTTTATCAATGGGGCTGGACTCAAGCTTAGTAGTAAGGACACGTGCCCTGGGCTCATTCTCCAGTACCCAAAAAGGACAAAGAGATAAAAGAAAGGAGAAATCTAACTATTGCTTTCTCAGAATAAAAAAACACTCATCTGCTGGGTTTTTACCACCTAGTATTTCTAGCCATTAAGGTTGCTGTGTGTTCTTCACGTAGCAAAGACTTCATTAGTCCAGGAGAACACTGTTTCTAGTATTACTCCTTCTGTTCAAAAAGGCGTGAGGAGGGAGGTGGAGCAACTGTGAGCAAGCTGACCAGTCTGGGCAGGTGGGGGGTTCTTGTCTGGCTTGTGAAATATCCCTCCAGGTGGCAACTTATCTCAAATCATTCCCCCCACACCCCTATTTCTTCAAAAGTTAGTCTAAAGTTTTGCTAATTGTAATATTCCTTTATGCAACAAATTTTCTATTACTGAATTTTTTTCTCCTTACCCAATTACTATAGTACTTACAATTATAAAATTTAATTCTAGCAAAACCAGAAATCTTCAATAAATTTTGCAAAGTAAAAAATTAAAAACTTTACCAAAGGAATAAACTCTAAGAGAAAAATGCAAATAAAACTATCATAATCTTTTGTTTTTTATTTGCAAGTATAAAACGGAAGAAAAACAAAAGCCTGGAACATAGCATCTGTCATATCAGAATATAAAAAGATGATCCTGGCACAAAATGAAAAAGCTCTAATTCATTTGCAAATCAAGCCTGCTGGTTCCATTTCAAGCTGGCGGTAACTGTCAAGAGTTAACAAGATAATCACTTTCAATCCTGCCTTCAATGGTACATTACACTGTTATTCCATTCAATAAGGCCGTTCTTTGGGGCACTAGATGAATGGTTTTCATTTCTAACTCACACAAAAAGTTGTGGGGGGAAAATCCATGGGGCTTAAGAAAGAAATCCCTTTATGGGCATTTATCTGCCAGTACTTGCTTTTAGGCAAAAATGAGATATTTTGAACCATCAGTGTCCATTCGCTTCCTCTATTCCTTTAGGCCTTTAATCCGTTTTTAAAAAATGGCATATGAGAAAAGTGCAAAACGAGTTTCATTTTTTAAATTATCAAAGTGCACAAAACAAAAATTCTCTATTAAAATGATGACATGCAAATGTAGCACTATTCATCAGAAAGGCTGGTACTAACCAGGCTTCTAACCATCTCGTTGTAACTCAAATGACGTGTATACTGCTATATTTTGAGTAAACTGTGGGTACTTAAAATTTCATACTTACCTCCTGTGGAATTTACAGTATTTATCACACTCTTAAAAGGACACACAGACATAGACACACGCACACACACACCCCTTGCAAGATCAATCCTGTTTCAATGAAGATGAATTGCAGCTAATTGCTTATTAAAAAAATATTTTTAAACCAAAAACTGTTAAAAAGATTTTAGTATTTCCTGGTTTAATTTATTTTCATGAGCAAATGTAGTTATAACAATAAATTTAGTTATAATTGTTTAGAAAGTTATTTAAGATATTTATAAAAGAAGCAAAGCAAAAAAGTTTAAAGTTTTAAATATATTTATTACAATTCAGAAGTAGCTTTTCTAGGATATAAAAAATAAAAAACATTTAAAAAAACATAAAATCTCTTCCCTAACTGCTCCTCTGTTGACCTAAATCTACAAAATTCAGTGTCAAAGAATAAAATTATGGGCACCATCTGTTTAAGAATCAGTACATATTATTGAGGACTATTGCGCAATGGCACCAATCTTTCTTTATCCACTCTCTCAATTCAGGAAATAGCATTGCCATATAGTTCCACTATATCACAACTTCTGATCATTCTTTAATCAGTATTTATGAAGAACTATAATAAATATATAACCTATAATATATGTATATATGGCTGAATATTTTTTCTTTTTATTACATTTTTCAACTTTGAAACAAAAACAGACTTTTAAACCTCATAATTCAAGCTTTTAAAAATCATTGTAAAATCACTAATTACTTTATATTGTAAAAAAGGGTTTAAGAAACCACAAAGCTGAATATAACTAAAAAGACTATGAACTGAAATTTTAAAAATTGGATGATATTAATTTCAACAATATACTAAACAGCTTTCTGTAGAAAATTGATCTTACACTTTCCAAGTTATCTTTTATTTAGTCATGGGTCCTTAAAAAGGAAAAAGCTGCCCTTATTCTTAAAACACAAAAATGATGCAGTTAAATAAATAAATAATTTTAAAAGTCTCACAGTATTTGATAGACTTGATTATTTATATTTCAAATAAATATTTGGCCAAAAATGTTATAATTTGTGAATAAATTATAGTAAATTTGCTTATAAAGCACTTATAAAACTGAAGCTCTATTTAAAAAACAATAAATTTAAAGCATAAATGTCTTGTGTTTAATCTCCTAAATTAAGAAGAGCTTATACGATATTGTGTTATAAACTCACAGTAGCAATCAGTAAAGCTCATTACACCAAATATTGCACCTCCAGTAACAAGTTAAATATATCATGAAAGTAGGCAGGGATATAGTATGCTTAATAAATTATGAGTGAAACACATTATTACAATGTGTAATTTAATTAACAATTAAACCAATTTAACCAAGTGGGAACAACACTAGAAACTCCTAAAACGAACTTTGCAGACACAAAGCTACCTAGAAACCACAATTCTTAAAGGTTACCACACTGGGCAAACGCTAGGGTCACTTGTCATGGGGAACCTATGTTTTAGTTTTGTCTCATGATTATGGTTAATTCAGAAGATAGAAATATCCCATGTCTCATCCTCAGGCTGTCCAGCTGCAGCCCCTTTCCTCACTAGATCCCTGGGGTTAGCTTTAAACAAGCAAGGCACAAAGGAAATATGGAGGAGGAAGTCTCACCTCAACATCACCAACTGCAACAGCAATGAGGGGCATCTGAGGAACAGCAAATCTCTACCACAAAAGCCCAATCCAGAGTTGACAGGGACGACATGGAGCGACCCTATGTTCTGAATTACATATGTCTGTAATCTACCACATCGCATGTTTATGCACATGTAGTGTGGGAAAGATGGTGTAAGCCTCAGGTGTGGTAAGCACAAACTCTTTCATGCTGCTAGACCTCTGTCCCAGGGAGTGTAACTTACAATGGTAGGAATATGCATTGGTAAATTCAACCTTCACTTTGAAATGTGATAAGCAATCTTTCAGTATGTGAATACCTATTTGAGGAAGTATCTTCTGATATAAATTTTATACTATATCTCAATTAAATAAGTGTAATAAAATATTCCAATTACCAGTACTATACGATAAACATACTTATTGTAGCAAAAGCATTTATTTGAATAGCTAGATATTTAATTAAATGAACTAAAGTTTAACTAAATGAACTAAAATTTCCAAAACTAGTTTCTTTTAACTTCCTCAATTAAAACAATTATTCATATATTACATTAAAAACTAATGCATTTTGTCATTCTTGACCTCACATCTTCAAAGTATAAAAAGAAATGAAAGAGGTATTTCATGAAAGTACCTTCTTAACATAGATAAGAAATCTCTTTACTCAACACAAACTACAGCAAAAACCTAGAAAGCATGATAGTAAGAGAAACAGAATTCATCAGCAAATGAGTAAGGAAGAAGGGGGATAAACTTAATTAACATGCCTAAGAGACCATTTCAAATATTTCCAAAATTTAATATGATAAAACAGCAAGCTGACTCTGGATCACAAATTGATTTACATTAATTTACCGCATAAACTGAAGCTGACAAGATGGCTGTGTTTAAGAGCACTTTCTGCCCTTTTGGAGGAATGGGTTTGGTTGCCAGCACCCACATAGTGGCTCACAGTCAACAACTTCAGCTCTAGGAGATCCAGCACCATCTTCTGGTCTCTTTGAGCACTGCATAGATGAGGTGCACATACATATTGGCAAACAAAACACTTATGTACATAAAAATAAAAATAAATTTTAGAATTGTTCTTTCTAGTCTTTGAAGAATTGTGTTGAGATTTTGATGGGGACTGCATTGAATCTGTAGACTGCCTTTGGTAGGATGGCCATTTTTACTATGTTAATTCTGCCAATCCATGAGCATGGGAAATCTCTCCATTTGCTGAGAACTTCAACTTCTTTCTTGAGAGTCTTGAAATTATTGTCATACAAGTCTTTCACTTGTTTGGTTAGAGTTATCTCAAGATATTTTATATTATTTGTGGCTATTGTGAAGGGACCTAGCATGACTGAACTCTGGAAGACCCAACAAGCAGCTGAAAAGAGTCAGATGAAGATATTTGCACACAGCCAATGGACAGAAGTAACTGACCCCTGATGTTGAATTAGGGAAGGCTGAAAGAAGCTGAGAAGGGAGATCCTGTAGGAAGCCCCAGGGAGTTTAGAGGTCAGGTGGGGGGTGGTACATTCAAGTGGAGACAGGGGGTTGGGGAAGAGGTAAGGAATGTGGAACAGTTGGAGGGTGGATGGGATGGGAGGGAGAATAAGAATAAATTTTAAAGAAAATTAATGAAATCATTTTATCATAACGTGTGAATATTTGATCATACTTAAAACAAATCAGTCATTAATGTTGATAATTTAGAAAATATTCATAAAAAATTAAAGTACTATTAAAAGGATGAATAAATAATAAATGTAAAGTAATTAGGACTTCATCGAATAATAAAAGCAAAGTAATTGGAAGTTCATCAATATGAATGTCTGGTTATGTTATAAAACACTCAAACCCCCTATATTTTAAAAGTAAAAGATAAAAGCCAAAATGTTTTCATTATTATTATGACTGCTATAAAAGTAATAAAACTTTCCTTAAATTTTTATCATTCTTTCCAGGGGGTTATGGGGAAAGAAGGGTTTCCAACAAAGTTGTTGAGTACGTAGATGAATTACCGTACGCTTACATCTAACTTAGTGTAATGTACCTACTTATTAAAAATAAAAGAATAATAGATATATCTGTAACAAATTTGTAAAAATACTGCATACTATAGTGTTACCTGCATAGTGGGATTCTGTTTAAGTCTGAGTGAAAGAACAAGATGGTAAGCTGAATAAAAGAATACTCACTCTAAGGATCATATTCAGCATATATCCTGAGAAAAATAGATCATAGTCAAATGTTCTGTACTCACTGAAATATATTCTAAAGCATGTTTTATGACATGAAAAGGTTCACACTATATTTAAGTGATATATAAGTAATTTATACAATGTAAGGTCAATTTTCTAATAATACAAAGAGAATACTCTATTAAAATACTAGAATGTGCCGGGCGTGGTGGCACATGCCTTTAATCCCAGCACTTGGGAGGCAGAGGCAGGCGAATTTCTGTGTTCGAGGCCAGCCTGGTCTACAAAGTGAGTTCCAGGACAGCCAGAGCTACACAGAGAAACCCTGTCTTGAAAAACCAAAACCAAAAACAAACAAACAAACAAAAAAACCTAGAATGTAAACAAGGCTTCTATTGCCTTTGCTTTTACAATGCTCTACAATTCCCATATAATTTCATAATGAGCATATACTATTTTTATACTCAGGTAACAAACTTAAAAAAGGTCTTCTGCCATGAGAAAATAAAATTTCAGCACTGAAGAAAACCTACCAAAGAAAAATTGATATCCCAATAATAGAGACACCAACCTTTTATTGTAAACTCCTTAAGCAAACTCACAATATTAGCACAGAAATCCAAGTGAGTGACTATAGGAACATTAGTAAGTAAAAATCTAGTAGAGGTGAGAAACCAAAAATGGTCTTTAGTTAAATTTTTGATCATTAAACTAATAATTCATACATCTTGAAACTATTTGTATTGAGTAAAAATTAAACCTTAGTATTAAGAAAAAACATTCAACTGTAGGTTGTATTTGTACTAAAAAGAGCTATGTTAACACAGTGTTAAATTAAAATTAAGATTGTCTTTGAAACTGTGAAGTTAATGGTGGCAGGAAGTCAAAAGACATAGTACACACACACACACACACACACACACACACACACAATCAATCAAAAGGGGGAAAGGGACTGACGCAGAAGAAGCTAAAGCACCTGAATGCAGATCACCCACAAGAAGGACAGGTGAAAATCAAAGACTGATCATAGAAGCAACTCACTGATCTGAATTTCAAGCCCAATTCTTTGCTGATAACGATGAACTTGTAAAGGAGCAAAGCAGAGACTACCCCAGAAGTCGGCTAAAGACGATGTGGTGGAGATCCTTTCCAGTGCAGAAAGATCCAGAACTACTCATAGTCAAGGAGAGCTCTGTAGGTTCAGATGAGGAGAAATACCCAAAGAAAACACCCAAGAAAACACTGAGGTTTTAGTGCTCTTTGTTTATACATCAAAGATACTAGATATGCATATAAGAAAACAGTGAGTGTTAAGCTAGTGGAACCAGATATGATTTTTCTTTTTTTAGTTGAGTTCTTCATAACAACTATCTCTATACTGAAGGGAAAACAGTGCAACTGGAAAAAAAGATTAAAAAATTCATTAGAGAAACAGAAATTGCATTTTTATGAATAAAAAATGAAGATAAAATTTCAAACTGGGTCAAAACAAGATAGAAAAGAAAAAAATGAAAGATCAGTTATTATTGCATCTAACCACTCAACAGGAACTATGAAAGAGATATTTAAACAACACATTCTGACTGGTGGCAAAAACCCAAATTGAAACCAAATGCTACATTTTCTATTGACACTATTATTAAAATATCAAGACAACATAAAGCTCCTTCTACTAGGAACAAAGTCGAATGAAAAGTTAGAGCAGAACTGAGTATGCAACGGTGCTCAGGGCCTTACCAGCAGGATTGCTAGAGCAACACTCAAGGTAATGTCATTTAAAATAAGGACCTTTAACATATACAAGGAAAATTAGTGAAAATGAGTAAAGAAAGAAAAGAGCAGTAAAGAGAAACAGAAAAATATATGATAGAGCAAAATCTAAGCTAAATAATACATCACTATGGATATTTTAATAATTTATTACATTAAAATTAACTAAGAAGTCTAATTAAAGAATGCATGGAATTAAAATGTTTTAAACACTTGACCAAGACTGTCTATAAACATTTAAACATATATATGTATTATATGAATGTAAAAGGCAGAAAGCAATGTACCATATAATCTGTACAACTGAGAAAACCAGAATAGGTCAAGAGATAAAAGAGATTTTAAGAAAACAGGTCTTAAAAATGAACAAAGTAATTTTCTAAGGATATATAGGTTATACAGGAAATTCTTACAATTATAAGCATTCATGTGCCTAATAATAATAGACTTCAAAGAAGTCTACCAAATGAAAGCAGGCAGAATTAAAGGGAAAAATATATATCAAAAATGAGTGCAGAAAATGACATACATATCAACTTATGAAAATTCAAACTAAAGACCATGTTATCTTGAAGAAATTAGTAAGTAATGACAAACAAGTCCAAGTGGATCAAGGACCGCAAGCTAAAACCAGATACACTGAATCTAATAGAGGAGAAAGTGGGAAAGAGCCTTGAACTCATTGGCATGGGGAGAAGGGGGCCAGTGGGAGGGGGGTCCTAAACAGAATGTCAATGGCTCATGTTCTAAGACCAAGAGTTAACAAATGGGACCTCATGAAAGTGATTAGTTTCTGTAAGACAAAAGACACAGTCAATAGGACAAATTGGTAACCTACAAATTGGGGGGAAAAATCCTTCACTAACCCTACATTCAATAGAGGGCTAATATCCAAAATATAGAAAGAACTCAAGGAGCTGGCCTCCAAAAAACCAAACAACCGAATCAAAAAATGGGGTATAGAACTAAACAGAGAATTCACAATAGAGGAATCCTGAATGGCTGAGAAGAATGTTCCACATCCTTTGTCATCAGGGAAATACAAAGATTCCATCTTACACCAATCAGAATGGCTAAGATCAAAAACTCAGGTGACAGCAGATGCTAGCGAGGATGCAGAGAAAGAGGGACACTCCTCCATTGCTAGTGGGATTGCAAACTGGTATAACCACTCTGGAAAACAGTGTGGCATTTCCTCAGAAAATTGGACATAGTACTACCGGAAGATTCAGCAATACCACTCCTGGGCATATATGCAAAAGATGCTCCAGCATGTATTAAGGACACATGCTCTACTATGTTCATAGCAGTCTTATTTATAATATTAGTGAGAAGCTGAAAAGAACCCAGATGTACTTCAACAGAGGAATGGATACAGAAAATGTGGTACATTTACACAGTAGATGTGGTACATTTATACAGTACTATGTAGCTATTAAAACAATGAAATTCTTAGACAAATGGATGGATCTGGAGGATATCATCCTGAGTGAGGTAACCTAATCACAAAAGAACACACATGATATGCACTCACTGGTAGGTGAATATTAGCCCAGAAGCTCAGAATCCCCAAGGTACAATTTGCAAAACACATGAAACTCAAGAAGAAGGAAGACCATAGTGTAGATACTTCAATCCTTCTTAGAAGGGGGAACAAAATACCCATGGAAGGAATTACAGAGACAAAGTTCAGAGCAGAAAGTGAAGGAATGACCATACAGAGATTGCCCCACCTGGGGATCCATCCTATAAACAACCACCAAGCCCAAACACTATTTCGGATACCAACAAGAGCTAGATGACAGGAGCCGGACAAAGCTATCTCCTGAGAAACTCTGCCAGTGCCTGACAAATACAGAAGTGGATGCTCACAGCCATCCATTGGATGAAGCACAGGGTCCCCAATGAAGAAGCTAGAGAAAGTACCCAAGGAGCTGAGGGGGTTAGCAGCCCCATAGGAGGAACAACAATATGAACTAACCAGTATTCCCAGAGCTCCCTGGGAGTAAACCACCCATCAAAGAAAACACATGATGGGACTCATGGCTCCAGCTGCATATGTAGCAGAGGATGGTCTAGTCAGACATCAATGGAAGGAGAGGCCCTTGGTCCTGTGAAGGTTCTATGCCCCAGTGTGGGGGAATGCCAGGGCTAGGGAGCAGGAGTAGGTGGGTTGGGGAGCAGGGGGAGGTGGGGAGGGTATTGGAGATTTTCAGAGGGGAAGCTAGGAAAGGGGATAACATTTGAAATGTAAATAAATATCTTTAAAAACAAAACAAAACCTCCCCAAGTATGTGCTCTATTCTGCAAAAACTTCTGTGACTCAGAACGAAGTGCATTCTTCTGTGTGAGGTAAAATGTTCTATGGGTGTCTGCTATATCCATTTTATTTAAGACATTATTTTACTTCAGCATCTTCCTCTTTAGTTTTTGTCTGGCTGACCTGTCTAATCAGCAAATATGGGGTATTGAACTTACCTAGTATTACTGTGAGGAACAATAAGTGATATTACTTATAATAGTGTTTTTTGATGAATGTGGTGTGTGGCCTTGTGGTTTTACAGATATCAATCCCCACCAAAAAGAGCTATAGCCACCCTCACATGTACACTTAATATTTTTAAAATAATAAAAAGCAAGGTCCTCTAGAGATGTATGTACAAATGCCCACAGCATCTTTCTTCTTAATGGCCAAAAGCCCCCATAGACATTTACCTTCGAGATAAAGACTTTATCTCCACAAAGGTTTTTAGAAGAAAGACCACAATAAATGTATTTGTAGTAGCCTCCCAAGCTAAAAAACATACAAACAAATAAAAAACTACAGGCTAAACATTCTTTAAATGGAAATGGACTCAGGTTTATTTATATAAAAAGTTACCTGTCATAGGTAAAAGAACAAGCTACCAATACATGCAATGACATGGATAAATTTCATAAATTTGCTAACCAAAGTAGGTAAATACAAAAGTATGCAAATCAATTGCGTGATATTCTAAAACTAATATACTGTAAACAAAATCAGAACAGTGGTTGGAGAAAGGGGCTGACTGCAAAGGATGGCCCAGGACATGTTTACAACAGATATGAATGGGTTTCATCCATGAGTATACTTGTTTTAATTGAGGCAATTCTACGCTCTGTGTTTTTAAACACATGGAAATTACATCTCAATAAAGACATAGCTTTTATTTCTTTAAAACAAATGTAATACTCCAGATCTCAACTCTAAATTATATTGTCAAGATGAAGTGAAATGGAGAAGAATAAGCATTACTGGTAGTTTTGGCACATTGTTGCTACTATTTGTTAATTCTATTTGTGGTTTTCTCAATACTGAATTATGTTTGTATCCTTATAATAAGGCATATGGAACTTTTGAGTAAGTTTCTAATAGATTGCTAGGTTCTTTGTTAAAATTCTGTTTATATTTTTGCATAAGTTATTGGTTATTAAAAATCACTTTGTGCAGAATAAAGCAAATACAGTATTTTAATATTAGCAGAAATACAGACATTAAAATAGAGATATGTATAAAACTCAATATTAATTAAAGTTAGTAAATTTCAATTTAAAATGTTAATCTGAACTTTCATTATTGAATACATCATAATTCATAGATGATGAGATGCATATTTTATGTGTTATTCTAAGATATAACAGAACAATAGCTCTAGTATTAGGTGATATCTTAATAGGCAACACTTTTCTTAATCACAGTACATAAAATTACATCTGGACACATTTTCAGATTCACTGCAACACCACAGTATGTTTACTAATACTGTTCTCTGACACAAAACAATGGCATTCCTTTATTTGTTTCCCCAGAACCACTTTGGATGAAACTGAATTAGAACTGGTTGGAAATGTGGCTGATTCCAGGCTCTGAAAAAAAATTATTCAATTTTACACTGAGACAGAAGGGAGAGAATCGTTATTAAATTAGCAGACTCCCATGAAAGGAACAAAGGAGCCAATCTGAAGAGGGTTCTTTATCAGCATACTACAAATTAAACAACAGAAACCACAACCATGACTGATTGTTTCAAAGTGTTATAGGAACAGCAACTCTAAGTATCTGGATGATACTCATAAAAGAAAACGAAAAAGCAAGCCATATGTCATGAGTTACCACCACTGGGCAGTATCAGGCTAACTCTTCATTCTAAAAATCCGTTATACTGCACCCGAGTCTAAGTCATTGCAGTATAGCTGCTGAGCTGGAGTTCTGGTTGGGTTACAAAGGCAAAGGAATGAAAGTGACTGAGGTTTTGTGAAATGAGAAATCTTCAAAGATTGTTTCTATTTCCTAACATGAATCTTTTTCATTGCTAAGAACATATCCATGAATGAGAATATCCAACTAAAGAAGCCACTAAAGAAGAAAAGGAAATATGAGGGAAAAAGATCTAGAGCCAGAAGGAAGAAGAAGAGAAGAAGAAGAAATGGTCTCTACCTATAATCTGTACACTTTGACTAAAAAAGAAGTAAGAATTTTAAAAAGTATAGCAGACCAACAGTGACATATATAATTTTTAAAATATAGATTCTCATCATATCAAATCAATAAACCATAACTTCAAAAGTTACCTTTGTATTTCATTGCATCTAACTAACAACACAAGTATGATCTCACAGCTAGAGTGGTTCTAAATAACATATTAATACACATATAAATTATATCTTCAGTTATACACTTAAAATATCACTAGATTATTACTTATTCAAAATTTAAACAATCAAGGCTATCAAAGCTAGAAACTCAATTTTAGTTTCTAAAGACTGGTTTAACTTTGAAATATCCTGATTAAACTCAGCCTTCATCCTTACAATTTCAAATTAGCACACAAGCCACAATATAATATATGCTATGGCACAGGTCTTCTGTGAATAGCTGGGATCTTCAACTGCTTCAGCTGCAATACAAGCCATTGAGGTCTGGCCAATGCACGCCAATTTGAATAATCAATATGACAACCTTATTTTTCTAATGCAAACAGGATTGCTACAGTAAGGTGTCTCACTGCCATATCACAGTCATGGCCTCTTTTAACCCCTAATTAGATTGAGGCGATTATCCCTGCTCTTCCTTACAAGTGTACAGCTTGGATAAGGGGTGACAAAAGCTCTCTGCCACTTATTGAGCCTTTGCAGACAGCAAGTTATCCAGGGAGACAGAGAAGAAGATCAACAAACAATTGTTATTCCTATCATCATTCAAGTGTTAAGATAGTCACAGTCTCCATACATACAGAATGAATATAGCCAGAGCCTGAGGTAACTGCAGCCTGCTTAAGAACATCAAGGTTACACAGATGGAAAGTCATGGTGATGTTAGGGAATTATGTCTAAATCAAACTCATCTGCATAAAAACAAATGATCAGGGATTTGTCTTTTGTATATAATATATCAAGATTTTATTATGTTTCTCCTCATGAATTCTTTAAAGCTAAATTTTCATATTGATTTTTCTAAATACATAGCACTTATCATTAAAAGAATATGAAAATTCATGGTTTTCAGAAACATACACGACTTAGGATTCAATTCAAGTATCTTCAATACGGAATAGTAAGCTTCTTTTCATTATGACACTGCAACACTTCTATTCAGTTCTTATAATCAAGAGAATCCTGTTAACACAGTGGATTTCAAATGTTTCTGTTCATTTTCTCTTAAGAATCGGACTATGAGATGTTGGTTATAACTTCTGACCCATTACCATCTCAGTAACTGCAATCAATAGAACATATTCATGTGTACTGGCAAAGATTGTAAACCGACAGCTTCCTAGTACCATGATAACAGCATGAAAGGTGGCCTTCTGATGAATTCTTTAGTTACTCTAAAGATCATGAAGTCACCCCGAAGACAAAGCGATGTTAAAAAGGATTCTGTGTGCTTTCCTCCAAACAGCAGTCAGGGTGCATGTCCCTTTCAAGGTCACAGTCACTTTGATTAAAAAACAAACAAACAAACAAACAAACAAAAAAAACACTGGGAAAGGAACAATCTATGAATTTTATTTGTCTTATATTTTTTCAGCTCATCACTCTATCCTTCAGAGGCTAAAAGTAGTATATTGTTTTGCTAAAATTGAGGACAAAGCTCCAAACTTCAGGCAATGCCTCTTTAAAAACACACTAAAAAACTAGTTTCATTGTTAGAAAAACCTTGCCATACAACTGACTTGAACAAAGCCATGAGTTACAGAGCCCAGATTCTTAGCGAAAGTGTGATTACAAAGCTCCAGAATGGGTCATTTTGCCAGGCTGTATCATATGGTTTATGATAGCTATCCCCTCTAAGTATAAGATTAACTAAACAGTGTGTCTTGTGAAACATGACTTCATTCTTAAAGTGGAAACCTGACTCAAGACATTAGATAAGCACTGTGAAACAAAGGACTTACTTTTCCCTGTCTGAAGCACCATGCTTTGATGCAGAACCCCAAGCTTTATAAGCACACACACACACACACACCACACACACACACACACTTAGGTTTACCAGCAACAATTTTATTAATAACAAGCCTAATGTAAAATAGACACATAATGTTTAAAAAAACAAACAGGAACTATTTGGACATAACAGTGTAACCTTAGTTTATTTATACTGAATGTTGAAATTTGATCAGTTATGACTATGTTTCTCTAATTTATTGATGATCTTTAAGAGTGTGAAAAATACTTCTGAAAGTAAAAATAAGTTATAATATAGTCAGTAGATATTAAATTAGCATTTTAAGAAAAAAATGAAACATGATACAATTGCAAAATGGCAAAGCACAACAGACATACAGAGAGATGGCAAGTTAAATTCCACTTTCTGTGCATGCAAAGTCAAAAACATCAAGGTTGAAAGTCCCAACAGCAGTAAGAATGATGGACTGTGAATTGACACTTTACCTCATGGATAAAGAACAGAACTACCTACTGTACTGTCATGTTCTAATTAATCTATTTGTTTCATGGCAACTGTACCACTTTTTAGCTTTCTTTGACCTTTGACTTAGTCATCTATCATGCTTAGAGTTCCTAACATCTTTTATTAAAACACTGAGTAATTTGAGAAATGGCAATTGGAAAAATAAGGGACAAATGAAGCTACTGACTTTTAAATTTCTTTGTAACCCAATTTTCTATAAAACTTCTCTACTATCAATATATCTTAGTAGCATTTTCAATTAAAAGAAATATACATGCTTGGGTTTTACTTGGATTAAAGTCAATACAGCATTATGTTACTTGAAAGGCAATAAAGTTACAGGCTATAAATAAAAAGCACAGAACCTTTGCTCCATTCTGAATTTCAAACTAAACAGTATCAGGGTAGCTACAGATAGATTACATATGTGGCTTGCAAGTTGGAAACCACGATATTCAAGCTAAAGTTGTTCAGTTGAATGGAGGCCTTTAGTAATCTAGCAGCCATCTTTAAGCAGATTGGTAACTATATCTTATTTCTAATTTAAGGAAGAAATAGAAATGGAAATTTAGTTCAACTATAAGAAAGGATTTCTACAGCATGATAAATAATAGAAAAAATTTCTAAAGGCAACTGGAGTATACCAAATACTTTAAAGACTATATTCTAGTATTTCCAGAACTATTTATTTGAAGGCAAGAACAGGATGTTGTCAGGCCTCACATTTAAATAAAATTGTCATCGAAACTGTATTTACAGAATATTTTTGTATGTGTTTCATAATTTAACATTTACATAGATGCTTTTGGTCATGGCAAATTATGACAGGATTAGAAACCCTAGGTTAACAGGGGAGCTGCTTTTTTTTTTAAAATTCTATTTAGATATAAATAAGAATGTATGTCCACTGATCTCTTTGGAAGATAAGTAGAAGAAAGATCTTTGTTCAATACACCTCTACTCAATAACTAAATTTGGACTAGAACCAAAGTCTCACAATACACATCATTTGCTGCCTACAGTGTTAATACATCCTCCAGAACTGTTGGAAATTAATTCAGTGACAATAGTAGAAGTCTTAACTATTAAAATGGTTTTAGCCTTCCAAAGCTACACCCAACAATAACTTGCCTATTAGGTTTTGGTAGTATATATCTTTCCAGTTAAGTTGATAACTAAATAGCTTTAAATTAATAATTTCCCTTGAGGTGAGCAATAAAAAACCAAGGTCAATATCACTGCCGCATAGTCATATTTCTCAAACATCAGGACTCCTTACACAAAATCCTAAAAGCATCAAATTACTCATCTCTCCATTTCACCATCACCATCATTTTGGGTTAGTGTATGCATATATACAAATATACAAGTAGATAATGCTAGAGACACCATAAATATTCACTCGTACTCAGGAAGAGTACAAAAAGAGATGGAAGAAATAATAGCCCTTTTGCAATAGAATAATGTAGAGAAAGATAAACTTGGAATTTAGAGCACTCATACTAAAGGTGTTTCTTACATTCTGGTGACCATTGAGGCCAGAAGAGGGAGCTATATCCCCTGGAACTAGGGTGAGCCTAGTAGTAAGCCACAATGTAAGCACTGAGAACCAAACTCAAATCCCCTGGAAGAAAGAGTAGCTAATGCTCTGAACTGCTGAGCCATTGCTCTAGTCTAGATAAAGGAGTTATTAAGCTATGGATTTTACCATGGTATTACTATGTGCAAAAGCTTCAGTAGTGGTCTATACCATTAAGCATACAGACTGCAAAAGATCTTTTCAGTCATGTAACTTGTTAGCTCTTAGATCCTACTATATTTTAGCAAAGAGAACTGATATTTAAGTAGGTCTAGTGAAAAAAGGATAAAACCGGCAATTAATGTTTGTCCTAATTATCAAGGTCTGGCTTCAGCCACAGCACAGTGGAGGAGGAAAATTGCAAATGCCATTCTTCCTCTGATAGTTCCTCTACTAGGTTCTCATGATAAGTTGTGAGAAGAAAACAAGTTATTTGGAAAACCTTTCTCTATTTGCTGTTTCTGTCAGAGTTATTCAAGCAATTGCTATTCAGAGGCAATAACTCAGTACTTGCAGTTTCTGAGATTTCCCCCATTCTCCCAAACTGGAAACGATATTACCTCAGAAGCATTAGTAGCAGGATCTCTTCCTGAAAGATCTGGGTGGCATCTTTATAGCATCCCTCTCCAGTCTGTAAGCTACCCTCATTTGATATAACCAACTAATATGACGTCTTCAGAGGCCTGAGTTCCAAGTCTACCTGTCCCTTAACAACACCTTAGCTGTTTCCTTAAGCTTGTCATTTGTTTCCTTCTGATTCTCTGCTGTATGTATTTCCTACTGTATCAATTGCCCCATCTGTCTTCTCAAGTCTCTATGGGAAATTCTCTCCACACGAATAACCAGAGATGATCCTCACTGTACAATGAGGTTACATCTAAGTAAGCCCATCACTGAGATGAATATATACGGAGGAAATGCATTTGATATACCTAACCTACCAAGCATCACAGACTAAATTGGAACATACCATGAGCCTACAATTGGGCAAATGTAGAGAGTCTATCAGCGCTTAATGTCTTGCACAGCTTTCTGCAGCTCCAGCTCACCTCTGATGAGTACAAAAGTATACTTCTTCAAACTGCTAACCTTGAAAATAATCACAACGCAAGGGGCAGCTTACAGTTTTGATGAATGTAAGACCCTCACACATTAAGAATTTCTTAAAACATGAAGTTGAGCTATAACAAGGAAAGGACTGTCTATGATGCAGTTCACACATTCCGATGGAAGCCTGATAAAATCCTTAATTTAACAGAACTCTTGCTCTCCTTAGCTGTAATTCATGTGTGGTGGGTGTGTGTGAGTGCAAGTGCCACAGCATAAGTGTAGAGGTCCAATAACAACTTTGTGATTCAGGAAACAAACACAGGTTGTCAGGCTGGCATTGTCTGGCAGCAAGCTCTTTTGCTGCCACATTATATATATAGCAAGCTCCATGGTATAATTTTAGCATGTTTAAAGTATTTTCAAGAAGTCTCAGGGGGGTTACCCAGAGCTCAGGACCCTATCCCAATTTGTTTTTCCTATTAAGAATAAAGTATTATTCTCTTACAACTTTTGGGGTAAATTTAGGAAAATACTACGACAACTCACTAACTCGCCTCCAATGATTCTACAATAATCATCTTTGTGCCTTTTAATAGCTTCTAAGTCAAAAAGGATGAAAATCTTTTTGATCAACACAAGGAAGCCTCTTTGGATCTGGGCATCACTAACCAAAATACAGGGGAAAAGTAGGAATGGAAATTAATCAAGTACCAAGAGGCAATACATTTAGCAGAGATCACAGCAATTGGCTGAACACACATGGGACTTTTTTTGCTAGTATATTTATTTGTTATATGCTATAAGTCATAAAGTGTAGACATAAAATCTCTATGTAGGAATATATTCCAGCACTCAATAAATATGAGTACACAACTCCACAACTTAATGTGCCCAAAGTCTTATCTTGTTAGGCTACCTTGGTATTCCTGTTATTAGCCTCTGGTATTCTCTGTTCACTTATATACACAGGAAACAACCTATTCTGGCCCTCTAAAGCTAGGTATCTACCATAGCAATATACAATTGCTCTTTTTGTACTTTTGCATGTTTCCATTACTTTAAAAATGATTGTACAAAGGTAGGATGGAACAAGTAGAAAAATTAATCACATAAAGAAAAAAAAATACCTACTCAACAAACATCTCATGGAACGTCCTCCTAAACTGACCATATAATTGGGCACAAAGTAAGACTCAACAACTACAAGAAGATTGAAATAACCCCTTGCATCCTATCAGATCATGATTAAGGCAGGACTTCAACAACAACAAAATTCCCACAAACTCATGGAAACTGAACAACTCTCCTCTCAGGGAAGAAATAAAGAAATTAAAGACTTTCTAGAATTCAGTGAATACGAAGGCACAACATATCAAAATTTATGGGACAAAATGAAAGCAGTGCTAAGAGGAAAGCTCATACTACTAAGTGCCCTCAAAAACTAATACTAGAGATCTCATACTGGCAACTTAACAGTACACCTGAAAGCTCTAGAACGAAAAGAAGAAAACACACATAAGAGAAGAAGACAGTTAAACTCAGGACTTAAATCAATCCATTAGAAAGAAAGAGAACAATACAAAGAATCAGCAAAACCGATAGCTAGTATTTGAGAAAATCAACTAGACAAACTTTCAGCCAAACTGGGGAAAAGGCACAGAGACAGTATCCAAATTGAAAAAAAAAATCATAAATGAAAAGGAAGAAATAACAGAAACTGAGGAAATCCAAAAAAAATCATTAAGTCATATTTCAAAAGCCTATACTCCATAAACTAGAAAATCTCAATGAAATGGATAATTTTCTAGACAGGTATCAAATACCAAAGTTAAACCAAGATCAGGTAACTAAACAGTCCCATGACCCCTTAGGAAATAGAAGCAGTCATTAAAAGTCTCCCAACTAAAACCAGACCAGAGGCAGATGGTTTTAGTGCAGAACTCTACCAGACATTAAAAGAGCTAATACCAATACTGCTCAAACTATTCCACATAATAAAAACAGAAGGAACACTACCTAATTCACTCTAGGAGGCTACAGTTAACCTGTTAGCTAAACCACAAAAAGACTCAACAAAGAAAGAGAACTTCAAACCAAGTTCACTTATGAACACTGATGCAAAAATACTCAATAAAATCCAAGCAAACCGAATAAAAGACCACATCAAAAACATCATTTACTACGATGAAGTAGGCTTCATTGCAGGGATTCAAGGATGGTTCAATATATGAAAAATCCACCAATGTAATCCACTATATAAACAAACTGAAAGACAAAATTCACACGATCATCTCATGTGATGCTGAAAACGCTATTGTTAAAATTCAACAACTCATATTAAAAGTCTTGGAGAGATCATGGATTCAAGCCACATACCTAACTATAATAAAAGCAATATACAGCAAGCCAATAACCAACATCAAGCTAAATGAAGAGAAACTTGAAGCAATTCCACTAAAATTAGGGACAAGACAAGGCTGCCCATTCTCTCTATATTTAATCAATATAGATCTTGAAGTCCTAGCTAGGGTAAGAATACAACTAAAGAAGAACAAGGGAAACAAATGAGAAAGGAAGAAGTAAAGGTATCCCTAACTGCAGACACTATGATAGGATACATAAGGGAGCCCCAAAATTCTACCAGACAACTCCTAAAGCTGATAGATTGAAGACCCAGAAATACACCCACACACCTCTGGACACTTTATTTTTGACAAAGACAAAACTATACAATGGACAAAGAAAGCATTTTCAACAATTAGTGCTGGTCTAACTGGATATATACATGTAGAAAAATGCAAATAGATCCACACATGTCACCTGGCACAAAATTCAAGTACAAGTGGATCAAGAGCATCAACATAAAACTGGATACACTACACCTAATAGAAGAAAAAGTGGTTAAGAGCCTTGAGTACACTTATAGAAGGAATTTTCCTGAACAGAACTCCAATGGCACAACAATTGTTAAACGCAATCTCATGAAACTGAAACAAATGTTATTCAACTGCCTTATAGTCATTGGCGAAAAGCAAATCAAAACCAATCTGAGACTCCACTTACACCAATCAGAATGGCTATAGTCAAAACCTCAAGCAACAGCACATGCTGGCAAGGATGTGGAGAAAGGGGAACACTACTGCATTGCTGGTGGGACTGCAAATATACAACCACTCTGGAAATCAATCTGACAGTTTCTCAAAAAACTGAAAATAGTTCTACCCGAACACCCAGCTATACCAAACCTGGGCATAGATCCAAAAGATGTTCCACCATACCCCAAAGACACATGTCCCAGTATGTTCATAGCAGATTTAATCATAATAGCCAGAAATGAAACAACCCAGATGTCCCTCAACTAAAAAAAAAAAAAAAAAAAAATGGATACAGAAAATGTGGTACATTTACACGGTGGAATACTACTCAGCTATTAAAAACAATGAATTCATGAAATTCTTAGGAAAGCGGATGGAACTAGAAAGTATCATCCTGAGTGAGGTAACCCAATCACAAAAGAACACACATGGTATGCATTCACTGATAAGTGAGTATTAGCCCAAAAGCTCAGAATACCCAAGATACAATTCGCAGACCACATGAAACTCAAGAAGGAAGATCAAAGTGTGGATGCTTTGGTCCTTCTTAGAAGAGAGAGCAAAATACCAATGGGAGGAAATACAGAGACAAAGTGTAGAGCAGAGACTGAAGGTAAGGCCATCCAGAGACCACCCAATTTGGGTATCCATCCCATATACAGTCACCAAATGCAGACACTATTGTGGATGCCAAGAAGAGCTTGCTAACTGGAGCCTAATACAACTGTCTCCTGAAAGGCTCTGCCAGAGCCTGACAAATACAGAGGCGGATGCTCACAGTCAACTATTGGACTGAGCACAGGGTCCCCAATGGAGGAGGAGACAGAGAAAGTACTGAAGGAGCTGAAGGGGTATAAAACCCCATAGGAAGAACAACAATACCAACCAAGCAGAACACCCACTCCCACCCCCAGAGATCCCAGGGATTAAACCACCAACCAAAGAGTACACATGGAGCACCATATGGCTCCAGCCAAACATGTAGCAGAGGATGGCCTTGTTGGGCATCATTGGGAGGAGAGGCCCTTGGTCCTGTGAAGGCTTGATGCCTCTGGGTAGGGGAATGCCAGGGCAGGGAGGTAGGAGAGGCTGGGTGGGTAACAGAACACCCTCATAGGAACAGAGGGAGTAGGGATGGGATATGGGGTTTCCGAGGGGAACAGAGAAAGGGGATGGCATTTGAAATTCAAATAAAGAAAATATCCAATAAAAAGATAAAAGAAAATAAATTAAAAAAGGAAAGAAAAATCCTGAGTGAGGTAATCAAGACCCAAAAGTACATACATGATATATGCTCACTGATAAATGGATATTAGCCATAAAGTACAGAATACCCATGATGCACCTCAGTCCTAAAGAAGTTTAACAAGAAAGGCCCAAGCAAGGCTGTTTAAATCACACTTACAAAGGAAAACAAAATAGTCATAGGAGGGAGAGGCATGGAGGGAGGAAAGTGTGGGCAGAAAGGGAAGCTGCAAAGGAAAAAGGCCAAGTATCATACAAAGGCAGACCTATCAGAATTATACCAGATTTCTCAAGAGACTATGAAAGCCAAAATAGCCTGGTTAGAGGTCATGCAGACTCTAAGAGAACACAAATGCCAGCCCAGGCTACTATACATAGCAAAACTCTCAATCAACATAGATGGAGAAAACAAAATATTCCAGGACAAAACCAAATTCAAACAATATCTATCTTCCAACCCAGCCTTACAGAGGATCCTGGAAGGAAAACTCCAACATCATGAAAATATCTGCACCAAAGAAAAGACAAGATATTAAGCATCTCACAACAAAGTCAAAAGCAGAGAGCCGCAAGCACATGAAACATCCTACAAAAACAAATTTGTCAGGAACCAACAGTCAGCTTTCTTTAATATTTATCACTATTAATGGATTCAACTCACCGATAAAAAGACCTAAGCTAACAGACTGGATATGCAAACAAAATCCAGAATTTTGCTGCATGCAAGAAACACACCTCAACAACAAAGACAGGTACTATTTCAGAGAAAAAAATGGAAAAAGTTTTACCAAGCAAATGGTCCAAGGAAACAAGCAGGAGTTGCCATCCTAATATCCAATAAAATAGACTTTCAACTAAAAGTTATCAAGCGTGATTAAGAAGGCCACTTCATATTCATCAAGGGGAAAATCTACCAAGAGAAAGTCTCAATTCTGAACATCTATGCCCCAAATGCAAAAGAACCCAAATTCATAAAAGAAACTTTACTAAAACTCAAAACTCACATTAAACTCTATATAATAATAGTAGGAGATTTTAACACCCCACTCTCTCACCTACTGACAGATCATTGAAACAGAAACTAAACAGAGACACAGTGAAACAAAGAGAGGTTATGAACCAAATGGATTTAACAGATATCTACAGAACATTTCACCCTAAAAGAAGACACCTTCTTCTCAGCACCTCATGATACCTTCTCTGAAATCAGCCATATAATTGGACACAAAACAACCCTCAACAGATACAAGAAGATTGAAATAATTCCATGCATCCTATCAGACCACCATGGCCTAGGGCTGGTCTTCAATAACAGCAAAAACTACAGAAAGCCCATATACACGTGGAAACTGAACAACTCTACTCAGTGATTACTGGGTCAGCGAAGAAATAAAGAAAGAAATTAAACACTTCCTGGAATTTAAAGAAAATGGTGACACACACATCATACCCAAACCTTATGGGACACAATGAAAACAGTATGAAAGTTCATAGCACTAAGTGCCCTGGTAAAGAAACAGGAAAGATCTTACACAAACAACTTAACAGCACCCCAGAGAGCCCTAGAACAAAAAGAAGCAAACTCATCCAAGAGGAGTAGAAGGCAGGAAATAGTCAAACTCTGGGCAGAAATTAACCAAATAAAAACAAAGAAAACAATACAAAGAATCAGCAAAACCAAAAGCTGGTGCTTTGAAAGAATCAACAAGATAGATAAACCCCTATCCAAACTAACTAAAGGGCCAAGAGGCAGTATCCAAATGAGCAGAATCAGAAATGGAAAAGGAGACACAACAACAGAAATGGAGGAAATTCAAAAAATCATCAGATCCTACTAAAAGAGTCTATACTCAACAAAACTGGAAAATCCTGATGAAATGGATGGTTTTCTAGACAGATGCCACATACCAAAGTTAAATCAACAACAGGTAAACTATCTAAACAGGCCCATATCACACAAGGAAATAGAAGTCATTAAAAACCTCCCAACCAAAAAAACCCCCAGGGCCAGATGGATTTAGTGCATAATTCTACCAGACCTTCAAAGAAGACCTGATACCAATTTTACTCAAACTATTCCATAAAATAGAAACAGAAGGAATACTACCTAACTCGTTCTATGAAACTACAATTACTCTGATACCTAAACCACACAAGGACCCAACGACAAAAGAGAACTTCGGACCAATCTTGCTTATGAATATCAATGCAAAAATATTCAATAAAATAAAATATCTGCACCAAAGAAAAGACAAGATATTAAGCATCTCACAACAAAGTCAAAAGCACAGAGCCGCAAGCACATGAAACATCCTACAAAAACAAATTTGTCAGGAACCAACAGTCAGCTTTCTTTAATATTTATCACTATTAATGGACATAGACTAACAAACTGGCTACACAAACAAGACCCAACATTTTGCTGCTTACAAGAAACTCATCTCAGAGAAAAAGATAGACACTACCTCAGAATGAAAGGCTGGAAAACAATTTTCCAAGCAAATGGCATGAAGAAACAAGCTGGAGTAGCCATTCTAATATCTGATAAGATTGACTTCCAACCCAAAGTCATTAAAAAAGACAGGGAGGGACACTTCATACTCATCAAAGGTAAAATCCTCCAAGAGGAACTATCAATCCTGAATATCTATGCTCCAAATACAAAGGCAGCCTCATTCATTAAAGAAACTTTAGTAAATCTCAAAGCACACATTGCACCTCATACAATAATAGTGGGAGACTTCAACACACCACTTTCACCAATGGACAGATCATGGAAACAGAAACTAAACAGGGACACAGTGAAACTAACAGAAGTTATGGATCAAATGGATCTGGCAGATATCTACAGAACATTTTACCCTAAAACAAAAGGATACACCTTCTTCTCAGCACCTCATGGTACCTTCTCCAAAATTGACCACGTAATTGGGCACAAAACAGGACTCAACAGATACAAAAACATTGAAATTGTCCCATGCATCCTATCAGATCACCATGGACTAAGGCTGATCTTCAATAACAAAATAAATAATAGAAAGCCAACCTTCACGTGGAAACTGAACAACACTCTTCTCAATGATACCTTGGTCAAGGAAGGAATAAAGAAAGAAATTAAGGACTTTTTAGAGTTCAATGAAAATGAAGCCACAACATACCCAAACTTATGGGACGCAATGAAAGCATTTCTAAGAGGAAAACTCATAGCTCTGAGTGCCTCCAAAAGGAAACTAGAAAGAGCACACATTAGCAGCTTGACAACACACCTAAAAGCACTAGAACAAAAGGAAGCAAATTCACCCAAGAGGAGTAGACGGCAGGAAATAATCAAACTCAGGGGTGAAATCAACCAAGTGGAAACAAGAAAAACAATTCAAAGAATCAACCAATCAAGGAGCTGGTTCTTTGAGAAAATCAACAAGATAGATAAACCCTTAGCCAGACTCACTAGAGGGCACAGGGAAAGCATCCTAATTAACAAAATCAGAAATGAAAAAGGAGACATAACAACAGATCCTGAAGACATCCAAAACACCATCAGATCCTTCTACCAAAGGCTATACTCAACAAAACTGGAGAACCTGGATGAAATGGAGAAGTTCCTAGACAGATACCAGGTACCAAAGTTGAATCAAGATCAGGTTAATGATCTAAACAGCCCTATATCCCCCAAAGAAATAGAAGCAGTCATTAATAGTCTCCCAACCAAAAAAAGCCCAGGACCAGATGGGTTTAGTGCAGAGTTCTATCAGACCTTCAAAGAAGATCTAATCCCAGTTCTTCACAAACTATTCCACAAAATAGAAACAGAAGGTACTCTACCCAACTCATTCTATGAAGCCACAATTACTCTGATACCTAAACCACAAAAAGACCCAACAAAGATAGAAGACTTCAGACCAATATCCCTTATGAATATTGATGCAAAAATCCTCAATAAAATTCTTGCTAACCGAATCCAAGAACACATCAAAACAATCATCCATCCTGACCAAGTAGGTTTCATCCCAGGGATGCAGGGATGGTTCAATATACGGAAATCCATCAACGTAATCCAGTATATAAACAAACTCAAGGACAAAAACCACATGGTCATCTCGTTAGATGCGGAAAAAGCATTTGACAAGATCCAACACCCATTCATGATAAAAGTCTTGGAAAGATCAGGAATTCAAGGCCCATACCTAAACATGATAAAAGCAATCTACAGCAAACCAGTAGCCAACATCAAAGTAAATGGTGAGAAGCTTGAAGCAATCCCTCTAAAATCAGGGACTAGACAAGGCTGTCCACTTTCTCCATACCTATTCAACATTGTACTTGAAGTCCTAGCCAGAGCAATTCGACAACAAAAGGAGATCAAAGGGATACAAATTGGAAAAGATGAAGTCAAAATATCACTTTTTGCAGATGATATGATAGTATATATAAGTGACCCTAAAAATTCCACCAGAGAACTCCTAAGCCTGATAAACAGCTTCGGTGAAGTAGCTGGATATAAAATTAACTCAAACAAATCAATGGCCTTTCTCTACACAAAGAATAAACAGGCTGAGAAAGAAATTAGGGAAACAACACCCTTCTCAATAGTCACAAATAATATAAAATATCTTGGCGTGACTCTAACTAAGGAAGTGAAAGATCTGTATAATAAAAACTTCAAGTCTCTGAAGAAAGAAATTATAGAAGATCTCAGAAGATGGAAAGATCTCCCATGCTCATGGATTGGCAGGATCAACATTGTAAAAATGGCTATCTTGCCAAAAGCAATCTACAGATTCAATGCAATCCCCATCAAAAATCCAAATGAATTCTTCAACGAATTAGAAAGTGCAATCTGCAAATTCATCTGGAATAACAAAAAACCTAGGATAGCAAAAACTCTTCTCAAGGATAAAAGAACCTCTGGTGGAATCACCATGCCGGACCTAAAGCTGTACTACAGAGCAATTGTGATAAAAACTGCATGGTACTGGTATAGTGACAGACAAATAGACCAATGGAATAGAATTGAAGACCCAGAAATGAACCCACACACCTATGGTCACTTGATCTTCGACAAGGGAGCTAAAAACATCCAGTGGAAGAAAGACAGCATTTTCAACAAATGGTGCTGGCACAACTGGTTGTTAACATGTAGAAGAATGCGAATCGATCCATTCCTATCTCCTTGTACTAAGGTCAAGTCTAAGTGGATCAAGGAACTTCACATAAAACCAGAGACACTGAAACTTATAGAGGAGAAAGTGGGGAAAAGCCTTGAAGATATGGGCACAGGGGAAAAATTCCTGAATAGAACAGTAATGGCTTGTGCTGTAAGATCGAGAATTGACAAGTGGGACCTCATGAAACTACAAAGCTTCTGCAAGGCTAAAGACACCATCAATAAGACAAAAAAACCACCAACAGATTGGGAAAGGATCTTCACCTATCCTAAATCAGATAAGGGACTAATATCCAATATATATAAAGAACTCAAGAAGGTGGACTCCAGAAAGTCAAATAACCCCATTAAAAAATGGGGCTCAGAACTGAACAAAGAATTCTCGCCTGAGGAATACCGAATGGCAGAGAAACACCTGAAAAAATGTTCAACATCCTTAATCATCAGGGAAATGCAAATCAAAAGAACCCTGAGATTCCACCTCACACCAGTCAGAATGGCTAAGATCAAAAATTCAGGTGACAGCAGTTGCTGGCGAGGATGTGGAGAAAGAGGAACACTCCTCCATTGTTGGTGGGATTGCAAGCTTGTACAACCACTCTGGAAATCAGTCTGGCGGTTCCTCAGAAAATTGGACATAGTACTACCGGAGGATCCAGCAATACCTCTCCTGGGCATATATCCAGAAGATGTCCCAACCGGTAAAAAGGACACATGTTCCACTATGTTCATAGCAGCCCTATTTATAATAGCCAGAAGCTGGAAAGAACCCAGATGCCCCTCAACAGAGGAATGGATACAGAAATTATGGTACATTTACACAATGGAGTACTACTCAGCTATTAAAAAGAATGAATTTATGAAATTCCTAGCCAAATGGATGGACCTGGAGGGCATCATCTTGAGTGAAGTAACACAATCACAAAAGAACTCATACAATATGTATTCACTGATAAGTGGATATTAGCCCAAAACTTAGGATACCCAAGATTTAAGATACAATTTGCTAAACGCATGAAACTCAAGAAGAATGAAGACCAAAGTGTGGACACTGTGCACCTTCTCAGAATTGGGAACAAAACACCCAGGGAAGGAGTTACAGAGACAAAGTTCGTAGCGGTGATGAAAGGATGGACCATTTAGAGACTGCCGTACCCAGGGATCCATCCCATAATCAACTTCTAAACGCTGACACCATTGCATACACTAGCAAGATTTTGCTGAAAGGACCCAAATATAGCTGTCTCTTGTGAGACGATGCTGGGGCCTAGCAAACACAGGAGTGGATGTTCACAGTCAGCCGTTGGATGTATCACTGGGCTCCCAATGGAGAAGCTAGAGTAAGTACCCAAGGAGCTAAAAAGATCTGCAACCCTATTGTTGGAACAACATGATGTACTAACTAGAACCCCGGAGCTCTTGTCTCTAGCTGCATATGTATCGAAAGATGGCCTAGTCAGCCATCAATGGAAAGAGAGGCCCATTGGACTTGCAAACTTTATATGCCCCAATATAGGGGAATGCCAGGGCCAAAAGAATGGGAATGGGTGGATAGGGAAGTGGGGGGGCGCTATGGGGGACTTTTGGGATAGCATTGGAAACGTAATTGAGGAAAATATGTAATAAAAATATTAAAAAAAAAAAATTTTTGCAAACCCAATCCAAGAACACATCAAAACCATCATTCACCACGATCAAGTAGGCTTCATCCCAGGGATGCAAGGTTGGTTTAATATAAGAAAATCCATTAACTTAATCCACTATATAAACAAATTCAAGGAAAAAAAAATCACACAATCATCTCCTAAGATGTTGAAAAAGCATTTGACAAAATACAACACCCCTCCTTGTTAAAAATATTGGAGAGATCAGAAAATTCAAGGCCCACACCTATACATAATAAAAAGCAATTTACTGCAAACCAATAGCCAATATCAAATTAAATGGAGACCTACTTTGAAGCAATCCCACTGAAATTAGGGACAAGACAAGGATGCCCACTCTCCCCATATCTATTCAATAAAGAACTCAAAGTATTACCTAGAACAATAAGACAACAAAAAGAGATCAAAGGGATACAAATTGGTAAAGAAGAAATAAAGGTATCACTATTTGCTAATGATATGATAGTATACATAAGTGACCCCAAATACTCCACGAGAAACCTTCTCCAGCTGACACATACCTTCAGCAAAGTGGCTGGATATAAAATTAACTCAAATAAATCAGTAGCCTTCCTTTATACAAAGGATAAACAGGCTGAGAAACTCCTAAAGACATGTACAAAGTCCTTAGTGATCAGAGAAATGCAAACCTAAACGACCCTGAGATTCTACCTTACACCAGTCAAAATGGCTAAGATCAAATCCTCAGGTGACAACACATGTTGGAGAGGATCTGGAGAAAGAGGAACACTCCTCCATTGTTGGTGGGATTGCAAACTTGTACAATCACTCTGGAAATCAATCTGAAGGTTCCTCAGAAAATTGGAAATAGATCGACCTGGAGACCAAGCTACACCACTCTTAGGACTATACCCAAAAGATAACCCACCATACCACAGGGGCACCTGTTCCACTATGTTCATAGCAGCTTTATTTGTGATAGCCAGAAGCTGGAAACAACCTAGATGTCCCATGACAGAAGAATGGATGCAGAAAATGTGGTTCATTTACACAATGGAATACTTCTCAGCTATTAAGAGCAAAGACATCCTGACTTTTGCAGGCAAATGGATGGAACTAGAACATATCCTGAGTGAGGTAACTCATACCCAAAGGGACATGAATGGTATGCACTCACTAATAAGTGCACATTAGCAAAAAATATATATATAATAATAATAATAAGGAAAGGAAGAAAAGAAAAGAAAAAAAGAAAAGGAAAGGAAAGGAAAGGAAAGGAAAGGAAAGGAAAGAAAAGGAAAGAAACAAAGAAAGGAAAAACCCATACAGAATACACAAGATACAGTCCACAGAATTCAAAAGGTTCAACAAGCTGAAGTGCCCAAGTAAGGATGCCTCAGTCCTACTTGGGAGAGAGAAGAAAGCAATCACAAGTGGTGAGGGAGCAAGGGAGGGAGGAAGGGAAGGAGGGAGGGAGGGACTTGGGAGGGAATGTGGACAGGGTGGCGGGGCAGTGGGGGATAGAGGGGAACCTGATCTGATACTGGGTGAAGGAAAAGGACAGAAGTCCTGAGGGCCAGCAAGAAGAATGGAAACAGGCAACCTCAGGAAATAGGAGGTTAGGGGGACCCCCAGAATGTACTAGAGACCTTTGATGCGATGCCAGACAGTAGGGAGTTGGAACTTGTGGAGCCCACCTCCAGTGGGAAGACAGGACATTTGTCGGGTTGCCATCCAACAGTCACACCTCTGACCCATAACTGTTTCTGTCTATAAGAATTACAGGGATGGAAATGGAGAGGAGCCTGGGGAGAAGGTCCAGCAACAGTCCCAAAGTGGGATCCAGCTCAAGGGGAGGTCCCAGGGCCTGACACTATTACTGAGGCTACCGAGTGCTCACAAAAAGAGATCTATCATGACTGCTCTCCGAGGGATGCAACAAGCAGCTGAAAGAGTCAGATGCAGTTATTTGCACCCAACCAATGGACAGAAGCAGCTGACAACTGTTGTACAGTTGGGGAAGGCTGAAAGAAGCTGAGGAGATGGGTGATTCTGTAGGAGGTCCAGCGGTCTTGGTTAATCTGGACCCCTAAGATCTTTCAAACACTGGACCACCAAACAGACAGCATACACCAGCTGATATGAGGCCCCAGCACACATACAGTAGAGGACTTCCAGGTCTGTGTTCATTCAGAGATGGAGCACCTAACCCTCAAGAGACTGGAGGCCCCACGGAGTTTAGAGGTCAGGTGGGGTGGGGTGTGGGGGCATCCACATGGAGATGGGGTGGTGTGGGGAGGAGGTGTGGGATATGGAGCGGTCTGAGGGTGGATGGGGAGGGGCGGGAAATGGAATATGGAGTGTAAAAAATACAAATAAATTTAAAGAATACTCTAATCTCAACAAGAAGAAAAAAAAAAACCTAGTTGGAAAGAAATTTAAATAGAATAAGTAAGGGAAATTTTTATTTTCTTCCCTCCAGTCAAAGAAAAGAAAGAAATTCCCAGTCAAAAATTCCCAGGTAACACTCCTCATCCCTGAACATATGGAGAGGATGTGCAGTTTGGTCTTCATGTGGGTCCCCCAACATCTGGAGAAGGGACTGTCCCTGACACTGTTACCTACCTGTGGATCCCGTTTCCTTAACTGGGCTGCCCTGTCCGGCCTTGGTGGGAGAGGATGTGCCTAGTCCTGAAGTGACTTGATGTGCCAGGGTTGGTTGGTACCCAAGGGGCCCCCTTCTCAGAAGTGAAGGGGATGGGAGAATGTGGAGAAGGATATGCAAAGGAAGGCTGAGAGGGGAAGGGGGCTGCATTCAGAATGTAAAGTGAATGAATTAATAAATAAATAAATGGGAGAAAAATATAATGTCTCCCAACCATAAAAAGTTCAGAACCAGATGGTTTTAAAACTGAATTCTTCCAGATTTTCAAAAAAGAGCTAATACTAATACTTTTTAAACTATTCCACAAAAAAATAGAAATAGAAGGAATATTGCCAATCTTATTCTATGGGTCCACAGACACCCTCATAAAACCTAAACCACACAAGGACTCAACAAAGAAACAGAATTTGAGAGTGATTTCCCTTAGGAACACTGATACAATAGTGCTCAAAAAAATTAAATAATAATAATAATGCTCGCAAACCAAATCCAAGAACACACCAAAAATATCATCCAATATGTCCAATGCAGGGGTGGTTCGGTATACAAAAATCCATCAACATAATCCACTATATAAACAAACTGAAAGAAAAAAAAACACATGATCATCTCATTAGATGCTGAAAAAGCCTTTGACAAAATCTAAAACTTCCTGTTAAAAGTTTTAGAGAGATAAGGGATTCAAGGCACATACCTAAATATAATAAATGCAATATACAGCAAGCCAATAGACAACATCAAGCTAAATGGAGAGAATTTGAAGTAATTCTATTAAAATCAAAGACAAGACTATACACACACTCCTCTATTTATTTAAACTCAAAAAAATCAATAGCCCTCTTCTATACAAACAATAAATGAGCTGGGAAAGAAATCAGAGAAACAACACCCTTTACAATAGCCACAAATAATATAAAATATCTTGGTGTACTTCTAACCAAGCAAGGGAAAGACCTGTATGACAAGTATGTCACGTCTCTGAAAAAGATATCAGAAGATAGAGAGATCTCCCATTCTCATGGTTTGACAGGATTAATATAGTAAAAATGACCATCTTTCCAACAGCAATCTACATATTCAATGCAATCCCCATCAAAATTCCAAAACAATTCTTTACAGACCTTGACAGAACAATTCTATGTTCTTGTTCTTCTATGGAAAAGCAAAAACAAGATAGCAAAAACAATCCTGTATAATACGACAATCAATCCTCAGAACTACATAATTTTCTTCAAAGAATGATGTTTCTGTGACACAACTGCCTTTTAATGTGTCTACCTATAAAAGATGCGTCACTTCTTAATATGTGACATTGGGGACAAACTTCTAGCATGTAAACCTTTGGGAGACAAATCACATTTGAACCATAGCTATAGAGCTTTTCCTCAAAACATGCCCAGGGCAATTACAACCATATTTCTCTATGTCTATACTAAGAAGCATGTATAAGCGTTAAATGCAGAGGCCAGGTCAGTTGGGATTGTGTATTGATTAGTTTTTATTGTCAACTTGACACAAACCAGTCACCTAGAAAGAAGGGGACTCAATTGAGGAATTGTCTAGATAAGATTGTCCTGCGGGCTTGTCTATGGGGCACTGGCTTAGTTGTTAGCTGTTGTAAGAGAGCACAGCTACTGTGGACAGTACCATCCTTGTGGATGTGCGATGGTGTTGTCTAAGGAAGCTAGCTGAATATAAATGCAGGAGCATGCCAGGGAATAAGACAGTAACAAGTGTTCCTCCTGGGTCCTGCCTGCAGATCCATGACCCGGATCTCTAACCTCACACATGCTCCAGAATGAACACAAATACTCTCCAACACACACTAGTCTTCCTTTAGGGGTTTTTATTTTTCCCTGGAAGTTATCATATGGCATATGATATTCATATACATATTCACAGCTATCGAGAGAAATAATTGATATCCTTTAAGTAGTAACAGTCCAGACAGCAGATGAGATCATTTACTATTTAGCAGTTACCACTTAGAATAGATTATGCCTTTGGCTGCATGACTATATCTTTTAAAATTTTATAATCAATTACAAGTATGCCAATTCTCTTTAGACGGGTTCTTCATTTTATACTGTACCTGTATTGTGATAACAGCCTTAGAATTTTCTCTCTAATTTTTAAGTTTCAGAACATTTATCCCAACGAAATGAGAAAGAAAATATAAGTATAGGTTTAGCCATTCTTTGTTTGAAAAAAAAAATTCTGTGACTTCAATTTGGGAATACCAGTCTTGGTCCTCAAGAGATGCCAATAGCATAAAAATCAGGTTACAAAAGATGGCACACAACTCTATACAAGTTTACTAGACAAGTTTACCTCAACCCAGAGAAAGTGTAAACAGGAAGATAGTGGATTCAATTATCAGATTTCTAAACATAGCTAAGCAAGAGTCATGAGAAGACTGGTCATTAAGACAGTAATGTAAATCAGGTGAGTAAGGTATGCCAACAAACAGGTCGGAGGGAAGAAGATCAAAGGTACAAAAAATCAGTAAGAAACAAGTGTCTACTGGATTTGATTAAGCAAGAGGCACTTGACAAGACCAGATAACCTGACTGACAAACCAGTGTTAATGGTGTGGTAAGAATTTCAAATGTGTTAAAGTGTACATAGGAGATGAAGAGGATAGATAAAGAAATCAACCAAAATTCTACTGAAATAGGGAGCAAAAACATGAATACTGCTGAAAGATATGACAGCTATCTGAGGGATAAGGGTTATATTTCTTATTTCTTATTATTTAGTAAAGGGACTAACAGAGTACAATCTGAGGAAGTAATGAGATATGGAGCAAACCGATACAAGCAAACACACTCTTCTACTATCAGTAAGAAGGAATGGAATTAATTCAGGTAAGAGAAAAGTAAAGCTAAAAAGGAGATAAATAATGAAAAGAGGTAAGAATTTTGTCTAAGTAAGGTTAGGCATTTAACAGGGAATACTAAAGTAGCTGATTGCAGAATGCAGAACTCAGTGGAAATGACATGAATACACACTTGCCAGATCTGAGATGAGACTGGGGGTATATACAGATGGTAATGATGATTAATCTTGTTTGCTTTCTTAATTGACCAGGATTTTATGATGACATTGTGAATCAAAATGTACATGTATGTAAACATACGAATATATACATATTTATACACATATATCAATTTAACTAAAACCCGAGGAAATTGGTATATTCATCATGTCATATATCTATCATTTTTGTGATTAGAAACAGCTAAAATCAACTGTCAGAAATTTCAAGTGTAAAATACGTTGTTCTTAATTATAGTCACTGTCCCAGCTCAGCTTCTCCTCAGACGTGAATCTCAGAGTAGGTTCTGACAACAGAGGGGATTATTGCTATAAATGGCAGAGGCTGGATAATGGTGATACCATTAGCAAATGTCTGGGTGTTCTTCCAAAACCATTTTTCATCAAACGTAAATGAGAATGCCATTCCATCAATTGTATAATACTAACTTGAAGGCACACCCAAACTTATTTTCCTAAAGGGACAATGGTTTTGAAACTTTCAGAGAGATGTTAGGTAATATAATAGCAGGACTTTATTTTTAATAAAATAAACCTATGGATAATATATCTAAAACAGTAAATGACTGAAAACTTAAGTAAAGAATAGATAATTTAAGTTCTTTCTACCAGTTTTGATATATTTTTCTGGTTTTTTTTTATTATAAAAGTGCTTTTTAAAAATTAGTATGCAGAATCGGGGCTAACAACCACAGTCCAGAGGTTTTGGTTCTGGTTTTGAACTAGCAATGGGCATCATCATGTTGAAACAGCAAAATTGCCCAAGGTAAAGCGATAAGATTAAGTGAGTTACATACTATATGACAGAGATCCTGCTACTCTTTCAAAACAAAGAAGTTGGAGTCTGCTTCAGAACACTATGCTGAATAGCAAGGATGACCTTCAAACTCCTGAGGTGGTATGAATCATATCACCAACACTAAGAGATTGATTTCAACAAGAAGACTATTTCATTTTATAAATTTCATTGGAATAAATTCATCATCAATGGCAGTCTTAAGAAATGGAAAGCTAATGACATTAGGACAAGGCATCCACATACCACTTGCTGTATGCCTCACCATTTTAATGCCAAATCTAACAAATGCAAGGTCTGTCTGTTAACTAGAAAACAAACAAAGCCCAGAGCTTGCCAACCTAGAAAAGTATCACTTGACAAAGTGATTGGAGATTATTTTGCTGAGGAAATGAATAAGCTGCATTAAAAAACCAGTTTTGTATAAGGAAAAAAAAAAAAGAGGAGCAACATTCTTTCTCATCTTTTACTACAGTGGAAAAGTGTGATCTTAATAGGTTTTATTTTCCATTTACAGTATCACAAGTAGAAGACAACTTAAAAAATAGAGGATTAAAACTATTCTTTTTTCTAATGCTGCTCTTGATAAAAGTCAAAGAATATCATAAACACTGCACTAATACTAAATATTCAGAAATCAATGCTTTTCACAAACACTTGGTTGTCTACCTTCAAACATAGCCTTTAATATCTAACCCTCATTTATTTGATATCATGGTCAATATTTTCTTAAAAGTAAATGTTTGTCAGTGGTTTTTACTACAGTTTTACCACAGCAAAGGCAGAATCCATGTTTAGGTGATTACTGTATATTGTGACTTAGTTATCTGCAGGGTGTCTGCATGGTACTCCAGCTATTTAAAGCCAGTAAAAAGATTACAGCTCACACTAACTGGATTTCCACAGCTCCCTATCATTCAGCTTGAAGTCCTCATAGGCAGATTAAAAGGAGCAATGCAAACAATAGTCTTTCAAAAATACAAGATAGCCATTTTAAAAAGAAATAAATAATAAGTATCTTTTATAATCCAACTACACAATTATTCAACGAAGTAGTCATATGCAAATAAACTTTAAATGTATAATAAAGTTATATATATAAAGACAAATGGTATTAACTTATACTGAATATAAATCCAGAAAATAACACTACCAAAGAGACCTGTAGTTTTTATAGTTAAATCTACCTTATAAGTTATACAGTTTTAGGTCTAGCATCAGCTCAGAATTGGCAGGCCCTGGGCTATCATTGAATCTATTCTCCTACCATACATGGCAGTGGTCTTTATAAGTCAACTATTGGCCAATTACCAAAACAACTTGACATATTCTCTCCTAGTCTCCTACTTTTCCCTCCCTTTAAATGACTTTCCAATACAAATCTATCCTTTATATCTCCATATCTGTTATCCTCACTATGACATACATAATCCTGTGAAGTAGCTCTGTTTACTAGAGCCACTTTCCAGAAAGAAAACAAGACTTAGGGAGACTGGCTCAACAGAAAGCCCTAAGTAGTAAATGAAGTACTGAGCCTGGTGTCATGAGCTGCTGAGCAGGATGTGATGCTGAACCCCAGTCTTAACTCCTGCACTCATCACGTGGATAGGCACTCTGGTTTACTCTCCAACCTGCACTCTCAGAGTCTCTAGAACATTATCCCTTGTTCATTACCTGGGAAGATTTTAATGTTAACACATCAGAAATCAAGTGATAGCATTCCTTCTTTCTTAGCTCCCACCAGCTGAAAGGATTCAGCAGTATTCTAAACACTGCTTACTACGATTCCTCAATGGTGTCTAGGTTGTGAATCCTTTTCTCCTTGGTGCTGTTTCTTTGATATAAAATCCTTCAATAAAACTCCTGTAGTACTTCTATATCCTCCCTTTATTTTATTTTTTTTCCTTTATTTTATTTTAAAACCAGAATGAACTAAAGACCTTAAAAAGAAAAGTAAACCATAAAACATATCTTGTATTTATTTATAATTTTATAATTTTATAAAAAGAACCCTAAGAAGAGTGGATAATAAATAAATAAATTATGGTACATGATCTTAGGAAGTGAGGTGGCAGATGAAGGCTCTACTCCACATATGATTTTACATAGTACTATGTAAGTATGTCATTTACTCAGAAAGGAAAGGAGAGGAGAGGAAGGGAAAGCGAGAGAAAAGACAGCAGAAAAGGAAAAGGGAAGAGCCAACAATGTTTGCTGTCTCTCTCGAGATTCCCAGAGGAATCTTCTGGGTTTTTAGTATTTAATAATGAAGTGGTAATGTCACCTAAAGTGTGAGGGAAGGATTATATGCGATGTGAGCTCCTGTCCTGATTGATGCACTCACTCGACACGTGGGTAAGCCCTCTAATCCATGTTACCCTAACTCTCCCTGATCCCTCTTGCCTGAATTTTGGTTTTGTGTTCCCATTTCCTAGTTCCTTTTCCTACCTAGTCCTTCAATGTTCTTCCAGAGAGTCTGGTAGTTCCACACTTCAAGAAAATCTTCTCTGATTGTCTGATTTGGGGATAGCTGTCTGTGCCTTCAACACACTTCCCTAATATAGTAGACATCTCTGTCATAGTACTTACACATTGTTTCACTTCTTGTGTATCTGACCCTAACTAGATGGATGCCTCTTAAGATCAAAGACCGTGTCTTATTCATCTTTGCAATCTCCAGTACGTACAATAGTGCCAGACTTGTTGTAACAGCGTTGACAGTAATCCACAGCACAATGCACTTATCTTTGTTGTAGCCCATGGATCAGATCCCACAGCCACTGTTATTTAATTGTGCCATATGGGAAGCATTTGTCACTGGAGTCTCCCCCTTTGCAAGTCTCTACAACTGTCTATTTCTGAGTAAAATACCTAAAAAGTTAAAAACAAGAAAGGATTTGAAAATCTAAGACTCCAGACTAGAACTCTCCTGAATCTTATATATGTCTTCCTGCCTATTTTATTCTCCCTCTTGAATGTTCTAAAAATTCTAGAAATTTAACATGTCAAAGATAAAAGTATGATCTTTCACCTTATTGCACGGATTTCTCCAAAGTAAATCTAGCTCAGGAAAAAGTAGTACAAGCCTTCTGGTGATACAGACCAGAAATCTAACAATTATTCTTGATATCTTTAACTGATTGCATTAATGTTCTAGTGCATATACATTCATCCAGGGCTGAATCCCTAGCCCTACTAAGACACCTCTCCCAGACTGCTGGGCTGCTTATCTGGCTTTTCTCCAAGCACTCTTATCTCTCCATGATCCCTATTCCACAATGCAGCTGGAGTGATCTTTTTCTTTTTTCCAAAACACTAATCTGATCATTTCGCGCATCAAATTAAAGCACTTCAAAGGTAGCCTGTTACTCTTAAGATAGAACGAAACCCTTAACCTGGTTTACAAGTCCCTGCACAGGAAAGCCCCTATCTGTTTCTCTGACCCCATTTCAGACTATGATTCCCCTTTCTGTTCTAGCCAGTTTGATTATTTTCTATTCCCCATTCATATTAGAATCCAGCTAATCTCAGCAAGGTGGGTTTTTTTTATGACAGTTTCCTCTCTATGCAATTTTAAGCCTGTAATTGCTCTTATTGAACTTTGCTCTCTTAATTCAGTATAGATGATGATATCTATCTATCTATCTATCTATCTATCTATCTATCTATCTATCTATCTATCTCAGAAACCATAAAATATAAGCAACAGTCAAGTAAGTCAAAAAACTGCCCAAACAAAGTAATATGAGACAGAGAGGTACTATCAAGTTCATTTTGTGTTGGTTATTTACAGCTGGGCCTTAAGTGAGGTTTGGCCCAGTGACTCCCTTGGAGAAAACTAATTTTTCTTTTGCAAGCAGATGTCAATTGAAGATAGCATCTTGGTAAGGGATAAGAACAGCGTCCTCTTACCCTTTCAGCAATGAGATTCCATGTGGTTTGAACCATTTAGGCACTGTGCATAGTGCTACAGTTCCTGTGAGTTCTACACCCTGTCAGTTCTCACTGTTTCCTTCATGTCACACAGTTTGATGAACTCATGCCATTTAGAACAGACTGTTTAAAAGTTCTCACTCTTTGCATAGTGTTCAGTTGTGGGTCTCTGTATCAGTTCCCATTTACTGCAAGAGGAAGCTTCTCTGATGAGGGTTGAGCAAGACATATCAATGGACAAAGCAGAATGCTATTAGGAGTCCTTTTTTTTCTATGTTCCTTTAACATAACAATAGTGTTTGGTTTTCCCCCAAGACCAATGGTGTATCTAGTTTCAGGTTCTTGGCAACCAGAGCAATGTCATGCATGGGTACCATCTCTAGCAGAATGGCTGGTTGGTTACTTTATAATTTTCATTGTCACCACCACTTTTTTCAGCTGAGGTGGTGTTTTATCTTTTTCCTCTGGTAGTGCAGAGTACTAGTCTATAGGGGAAAAGGCTCTAGTTAGACACCACCTCAGCTTCTCTGTGCTCAATGAGAAAAGTAAGTGGCATATGCAGCAATAAGGCTTTAGCATCCATTTGTAAAGGGCAATCAATAGCCTTGGTAAAAGCCTGCGACATTGGGGGTTTTCCATAGGGCCCTTTGGCCAAACTCACTTAGATATAACTTGTTCCTAAAACTGAAGGCTTTACTTGGTGTTTAAAAGATGGTTACTTGCAGCATCATCTACGTGTTACTTCTTGACTCCATTTAGATTTCTCTCATATATGTATATATTTTAAGAAGTTCTACTATAATAGGTTTCTGTATGATCCCTCAGATGCCCCTTACTGTTAGTTATCAGTCTTAGTTCATATTAAATAAAGTTTGCCCCAACAATTCTAACTCAAATCCTCTTTTTATGTTTGTAACCTTATGCATTTCTTATCCTTTTCATTTGCCACTATTGAAAATGTGAGAGTATTTATACAATTTCATAATTGTTATTTCCCTACATACATGAGACCATAATCTCTGTACAGCCTGACACTATTATTGTTATTGATTAGAATGGAAGAACTTTCCATAGTTTAGATGTCTGGGACAATAAATAAGGACAAGCATTTAAAGACTGAGTGACTAAGGAGACAGACATTAGTTAGGGAGTAATAACTATACAATAATGACCAATGTCCAATGTTCTTGCACATGGAAAAAGTAAAACTTTTAGCAGAGTAATCAGTTTCCTGGAAAGAGCCTAATAATTGCAGTTTAAGGCTACACTAATACCCCATTGTCCTCTCCAAATCCTAGATTATATTCCTTTTCATTCAAGACAAGTAGATAAATTTTCCACTACCAAAAGAAAATATACTTTATAAAGACTCTTATTCTATCACTCCTATTTTTATAGTTAAGGACTATAAACCCCAGAGACCTTCTTAGGTAGCCAGCTCAAAAATCACACACATAAGTTAGTGTAGGTCTAGAACTCATACTTAACATCTATAATATTAATATATAACATGGGACTTTTTCATGAAAAAGAATCTAGTACTTACTCGAAATTTTTAGTTGAGCAACACAATGAATACATTCAAGTTTGTCCAGCTTGAGAAAATATGGTAACTATCTACAGTTCCAAAAAGCTATCTGAATATTACTGAATGTTGCAAACTTACAAATTACATAGTTCTTTTTTTAAAACATTCATTTATTTTGTACACATACATGTGGTGATCAAAAGGAATAGGTCCCCTCCTCCCAGCATGTGTGTTCTGGTAATCAGGCATAACAAGTGTCTTTATTCACTGAGCCATCTCTCCAGCCCCCAAATGCATAGTTCTTATCAATACACTGATTAATCTAATAGGAACTATTTAGACATTATTACAAGGGCAACTCTTGGGTTCCGGGACTCCACCGAAAAGTAGTCTGCACAAGGGAGAGTGTGTACACAGAAGCGGACAGCTTCTGGGACAGGCGGGAGCCACAAAGCTTCTGAGGCAGCGCCTGTTTCAGGCTCCAGACATCTGACCACCTCCCTGGCCAGAGGACAGCTGTCCACCCGGCCCGGAAGGTTTTTGCCTCAGGAACGGTGGGAGCCATCTTGGTTCCTGGACTCCGCCGAAAAGTAGTCTTCACAGGGGAGTGTGTGCACACAGAAGCGGACAGCTTCAGGGACAGGTGGCAGCCACAGAGCTTCTGAGGTAGCGCCCTTTTCGGGCTCCGGACATCCAACCACCTTCCGGTCCACTGCAGAACCGGGGTTCCTGTCCCGGGGAGTCTAGGACACCCGCAAGGACCCACACAGGATCCCCCACGGGATCCTAAGACCTCTGGTAAATGGAACACAGCATCTGCTCCAATCCAATCGCACAGGACCTGAGACTGCATTAACTAGGGAAGCATATAACCCAGGCTGATTAGGGGCACAAGTCCCTTCCGGTCCACTGCAGCACCGGGGTTCCTTGTGCACTGAGTTTCTGGACACCCCCAAGTTTCTCACAGGAGCCTCCACGGGATCTTAAGAACTCTGGTGAGTGGAACACAACTTCTGCCAGGAGGCAGGTTCGAACACCAGATATCTGGGCACCTTCCCTGCAAGAGGAGAGCTTGCCTGCAGAGAGTACTCTGACCACTGAAACTAAGGATACAGCTAGTTTCCCAGGTCTGCAGATAGAGGCTAACATAATCACCTGAGGAACAAGTTCTAACCAGAGACAACTATAACAACTAGCTCCAGAGATTACCAGATGGTGAAAGGCAAACGTAAGAATCCTGCTAACAGAAATCAAGACCACTCACCATCATCAGAACCCAGCACTCCCACCCCACCTAGTCCCGGGCACCCCATCACAACTGAGAAGCTAGACCTGGATTTAAAAGCATAACTCATGATGATGGTAGAAGACATCAAGAAGGACTTTAATAACTCACTTAAAGAAATACAGGAGAACACTGCTAAAGAGTTACAAGTCCTTAAAGAAAAACAGGAAAATACAACCAGGTAGAAGTCCTTAAAGAAAAACAGGAAAACACATCCAAACAGGTGATGGAAATGAACAAAACCATACTAGACCTAAAAAGGGAAGTAGACACAATAAAGAAAACGCAAAGTGAGGCAACTCTGGAGATAGAAACCCTAGGAAAGAAATCTGGAACCATAGATACGAGCATCAGCAACAGAATACAAGAGATGGAAGAGAGAATCTCAGGTGCAGAAGATTCCATAGAGAACATCGGCACAACAATCAAGGAAAATGTAAAACGCAAAAAGATCCTAACTCAAAACATCCAGGAAATCCAGGACACAATATGAAGACCAAACCTACGGATAATAGGAGTTGATGAGAATGAAGATTTTCAACTTAAAGGGCCAGCAAATATCTTCAATGAAATTATAGAAGAAAACTTCCCAAACCTAAAGAAAGAGACGCCCCTGAACATACAAGAAGCCTAAAGAACTCCAAATAGACTGGACCAGAAAAGAAATTCCTCCCGACACATAATAATCAGAACAACAAATGCACTAAATAAAGACAGAATATTAAAAGCAGTAAGGTAGAAAGGTCGAGTAACATATAAAGTCAGGCCTATCAGAATTACACCAGACTTTTCACCAGAGACTATGAAAGCCAGAAGAGCCTGGACAGATTTTTTTTTTTAGTACATCTTTTTCTAAATTACATTTCCAATGCTATCCCAAAAGTCCCCCATACCATCCCCCCCAACTTCCCTACCCACCCATTCCCATTTTTTTGGCCCTAGCGTTCCCCTATACTGGGGCATGTAAAGCTCGCATGTCCAATGGGCCTCTCTTTCCAGTGATGGCCCTTCAACAGATAATAACAGAAAAAAAAAAACAATACAAGAACGGAAATCACGCCCTAGAAAAAGCAAGAAAGTAATCCCTCAACGAACCAAAAGAAGACTGCTACAAGAACAGAATGCCAACTCTAACAACAAAAATAAAAGGAAGCAACAATTACTTTTCCTTAATATCTCTTAATATCAATGGACTCAATTCCCCAATAAAAAGACATAGACTAACAGACTGGCTACACAAACAGGACTCAACATTCTGCTGCTTACAGGAAACTCATCTCAGAGAAAAAGACAGACACTACCTCAAAGTGAAAGACTGGAAAACAATTTTCCAAGCAAATGGTCTGAAGAAACAAGCTGGAGTAGCCATTCTAATATCGAATAAAATCGACTTCCAACCCAAGGTTATCAAAAAAGACAAGGAGGGACACTTCATACTCATCAAAGGTAAAATCCTCCAAGAGGAACTCTCAATTCTGAATATCTATGCTGCAAATGCAAGGGCACCCATATTCATTAAAGACACTTTCATAAAGCGAAAACACACATTGCACTTCACAGTAATAGTTGGAGACTTCAACACACCACTTTCATCAATGGACAGATCCTGGAAACAGAAACTAAACAGGGACATGGTGAAACTAACAGAAGTTATGAAAGAAATGGATTTAACAGATATCTACAGGATATTTTATCCTAAAACAAAAGGATATACCTTCTTCTCAGCACCTCACGGGACCTTCTCCAAAACTGACCATATAATTGGTCACAAAACAGGCCTCAACAGATACAAAAATATTGAAAGTGTCCCATGCATCCTATCAGACCAACATGGACTAAGGCTGATCTTCAATAACAACATAAATAATGGAAAGCTAACATTCATGTGGAAAGTGAACAACACTCTTCTCAATGATACCTTGGTCAAGAAAGGAATAAAGAAAAAAATTAAAGACTTTTTAGAGTTTAATGAAAATGAAGCCACAACATACCCAAACCTATGGGACACAATGAAAGCATTTCTAAGAGGGAAACTCATAGCTCTGAGTGCCTCCAAAAAGAAAGTGGAGAGAGCACACAATAGCAGCTTGACAGCACATCTAAAAGCTCTAGAAAAAAAAGGAAGAAAATTCACCCAAGAGGAGTAGACGGCAGGAAATAATCAAACTAAGGGGTGAAATCAACCAAGTGGAAAGAAGAACTATTCAAAGAATTAACCAAAAGAGGAGTTGGTTCTTTGAGAAAATCAACAAAATAGATAAACCCTTAGCTAGACTCACTAGAGGGCACAGGGACAACGTCCTAATTAACAAAATCAGAAATGAAAAGGGAGACATAACAACAGATCCTGAAGAAATCCAAAACACCATCAGATCCTTCTACAAAAGGCTATACTCAACAAAACTGGAAAACCTGGATGAAATGGACAAATTTCTAGACAGATACCAGGTACCAAAGTTAAATCAGGATCAAGTTAAAGATCTAAACAGTCCCATATCCCCTAAAGAAATAGAAGCATTCATTAATAGTCTCCCAGCCAAAAAAGCCCAGGACCAGGACTCTTAGTGCAGAGTTATACCAGACTTTCAAAGAAGATCTAATTCATGTTCTGCACAAGCTATTCCACAAAATAGAAGTAGAGGGAACTCTACCCAACTCATTCTATGAAGCCACAATTACTCTGATACCTAAACCACAGAAAGATCTAACAAATATAGGGAACTTCAGACCAATTTCGCTTATGAATATAGATGCAAAAATCCTCAATAAAATTCTCGCTAACCGAATCCAAGAACACATTAAAGCAATCATCCATCCTGACCAAATAGGTTTCATTCCAGGGATGCAGGGATGGTTTAATATACAGAAATCCATCAACGTAATCCATTATATAAACAAACTCAAAGACCAAAACCACATGATCATCTCCTTAGATTCGGAAAAAGCATTCGACAAGATCCAACACCCATTCATGATAAAAGCCTTGGAAAGATCAGGAATTCAAGGCCCATACCTAACCATGATAAAAGCAATATACAGCAAACCAGTAGCCAACATCAAAGTAAATGGAGAGAAGCTTGAATCAATCCCACTAAAATCAGGGACTAGACAAGGCTGCCCACTTTCTCCCTACCTATTCAACATAGTACTTGAAGTCCTAGCCAGAGCAATTCGACAACAAAAGGAGATCAAGGGGATACAAATTGGAAAAGATGAAGTCAAAATATCACTTTTTGCAGATAATATGATAGTATATATAAGTGACCCTAAAAATTCCACCAGAGAACTCCTAAACCTGATAAACAACTTCGGTGAAGAAGCTGGATATAAAATTAACTCAAACAAGCCAATGGCCTTTCTCTACACAAAGAATAAACAGGCTGAGAAAGAAATAAGGGAAAGAACACCCTTCTCAATAGTCACAAATAATATAAGATACCTTGGTGTGACTCTAACTAAGGAAGTGAAAGATATGTATGATAAAAACTTCAAGTCTCTGAAGAAAGAAATTAAAAAAGATCTCAGATGATGGAAAAATCTTCCATGCTCATGTATCAGCAGGGTCAACATTGTAAAAATGGCTATCTTGCCAAAAGCAATCTACAGATTCAATGCAATACCCATCAAAATTCCAAATGAATTCTTCAACGAATTAGAAAGTGCAATCTGCAAATTCATCTGGAAAAACAAAAAATCTAGGATAGCAAAAACTCTTCTCAAGGATAAAAGAACCTCTGTTGGAGTCACCATGCCTGACCTAAAGCTCTACTACAGAGCATTTGTGATAAAAACTGCATGGTACTGGTATAATGACAGACAAGTAGAGCAATGGAATAGAATTGAAGACCCAGAAATGAACCCACACACCTATGGTCACTTGATCTTCGACAAGGGAGCTAAAACCATCCAGTGTAAAAAAGACAGCATTTTCAACAAATGGTGCTGGCACAACTGGTTGTTATCATGTAGAAGAATGCGAATTGATCCATTCCTAACTCCTTGTACTAAGGTCAAGTCTAAGTGGATCAAGGAACTTCACATAAAACCAGAGACACTGAAACTTATAGAGGAGAAAGTGGGGAAAAGCCTCGAAGATATGGGCACAGGGGAAAAATTCCTGAATAGAACAGCAATGGCTTGTGCTGTAAGATTGAGGATTGACAAGTGGGACCTCATGAAACTGCAAAGCTTCTGCAAGGCAAAAGACACTGTCAATAAGACAAAAAGGCCACGAACAGATTGGGAAATGATCTTTACCTATCTTCAATCAGATAGGGGACTAATATCCAATATATATAAAGAACTCAAGAGGGTGGACTCCAGAAAATCAAATAACCCCATTAAAAAATGGGGCTCAGAGCTAAACAAAGAATTCTCACCTGAGTAATACCGAATGGCTGAGAAACACCTGAAAAAATGTTCAACATCTTTAATCATCAGAGAAATGCAAATCAAAACAACCCTGAGATTCCATCTCACACCAGTCAGAATGGCTAAGATCAAAAATTCAGGTGACAGCAGATGCTGGTGAGGATGTGGAGAAAGAGGAACACTCCTCCATTGTTGGTGGTATTGCAAGCTTGTACAACCACTCTGGAAATCAGTCTGGCGGTTCCTCAGAAAATTGGACATAGTACTACCGGAGGATCCAGCAATACCTCGGCTGGGCATATATCCAGAAGATGTTCCAAACGGTAAGAAGGACACATGCTCCACTATGTTCATAGCAGCCTTATTTATAATAGCCAGAAGCTGGAAAGAACCCAGATGCCCCTCAACAGAGGAATGGATACAGAAATTATGGTACATTTACACAATGGAGTACTACTCAGCTATTAAAAAGAATGAATTTATGAAATTCCTAGCCAAATGGATGGACCTGGAGGGCATCATCTTGAGTGAAGTAACACAATCACAAAAGAACTCACACAATATGTATTCATTGATAAGTGGATATTAGCCCAAAACTTAGGATACCCAAGATATAAGATCCAATTTGATAAACGCATGAAACTCAAGAAGAATGAAGACCAAAGTGTGGACACTGTGCACCTTCTTAGAATTGGGAACAAAACACCCAGGGAAGGAGTTACAGAGACAAAGTTCGTAGCTGTGATGAAAGGATGGACCATTTAGAGACTGCTGTATCCAGGGATCCATCCCATAATCAGCTTCTAAACGCTGACACCATTGCATACACTAGCAAGATTTTGCTGAAAGGACCCAAATATAGCTGTCTCTTGTGAGACGATGCCGGGGCCTAGCAAACACAGGAGTGGATGTTCACAGTCAGCTATTGGATGTATCACAGGGCTCCCAATGGAGAAGCTAGAGAAAGTACCCAAGGAGCTAAAGGGATCTGCAACCCTATTGTTGGAACAACATGATGTACTAAAGAGAACCCCGGAGCTCTTGTCTCTAGCTGCATATGTATCGAAAGATGGCCTAGTCGGCCATCACTGGAAAGAGAGGCCCATTGGACTTGCAAACTTTATATGCCCCAATATAGGGGAATGCCAGGGCCAAAAGAATGGGAATGGGTGGGTAGGGAAGTGGGGGGCGCTATGGGGGACTTTTGGGATAGCATTGGAAATGTAATTGAGGAAAATATGTAATAAACATATTAAAAATCAAAGAAAAAAAAACCAGAGACACTGAAACTTATAGAGGAGAAAGTGGGGGAAAGCCTCGAAGATATGGGCACAGGGGAAAAATTCCTGAATAGAACAGCAATGGCTTGTGCTGTAAGATTGAGGATTGACAAGTGGGACCTCATGAAACTGCAAAGCTTCTGCAAGGCAAAAGACACCGTCAATAAGACAAAAAGGCCACCAACAGATTGGGAAATGATCTTTACCTATCTTCAATCAGATAGGGGACTAATATCCAATATATATAAAGAACTCAAGAGGGTGGACTCCAGAAAGTCAAATAACCCCATTAAAAAATGGGGCTCAGAGCTAAACAAAGAATTCTCACCTGAGTAATACCGAATGGCTGAGAAACACCTGAAAAAATGTTCAACATCTTTAATCATCAGAGAAATGCAAATCAAAACAACCCTGAGATTCCATCTCACACCAGTCAGAATGGCTAAGATCAAAAATTCAGGTGACAGCAGATGCTGGCGAGGATGTGGAGAAAGAGGAACACTCCTCTATTGTTGGTGGGATTGCAAGCTTGTACAACCACTCTGGAAATCAGTCTGGCGGTTCCTCAGAAAATTGGACATAGTACTACCAGAGGATCCCGCAATACCTCGGCTGGGCATATATCCAGAAGATGTTCCAAACGGTAAGAAGGACACATGCTCCACTATGTTCATAGCAGCCTTATTTATAATAGCCAGAAGCTGGAAAGAACCCAGATGCCCCTCAACAGAGGAATGGATACAGAAAATGTGGTACATTTACACAAGGGAGTACTACTCAGCTATTAAAAGGAATGAATTTATGAAATTCCTAGGCAAATGGTTGGACCTGGAGGGTATCATCCTGAGTGAGGTAACACAATCACAAAAGAACTCAAATGATATGTACTCACTAATAAGGGGATATTAGCCCAGAAACTTAGTATACCCGAGATATAAGAGACAATTTGTAAAACACATGAAACTGAAGAAGAACAGAGACCAAAGTGTGGACACTTTGCCCTTTCTTAGAATTGGAAACAATCACCCATGGAAGGAGTTACAGAGACAAAGTTTGGAGCTGAGACAAAAGGATGGACCATCTAGAGACTGCCATATCCAGGGATCCATCCCATAATTAGCCTCCAAACGATGACACCATTGCATACAGTAGCAAGATTTTGCTGAAAGGACCCTGATATAGCTGTCTCTTGTGAGACTAGGCTGGGTCCTAGCAAACACAGAAGTGGATGCTCACAGTCAGCTATTGGATGGATCACAGGGCCCCCAATGGAGGAGCTAGAGAAAGGATCCAAGGAGCTATAGAGATCTGCAACCCTGTAGGTTCAACAACATTATGAACTAACCAGTACCCGGGAGCTCTTGACTCTAGCTGCATATGTATCAAAAGATGGCCTAGTAGTCCATCACTGGAAAGAGAGGCCCATTGGACATGCAAACTTTATATGCCCCAGTAAAGGGGAACACCAGGGCCAAAAAGTGGGAATGGGTGGGTAGGTTAGTGGCGGGGGAGGGTATGGGGGACTTTTGGGATAGCATTGGAAATGTAATTGAGGAAAATACGTAATAAAAAAAAATTAAAAAAAAAAAAGAAGTGCAACTCTTGTGAAATTTTTAAAAGTCTTCCCATTTGAAGCTGTAGATTCACTTAACAGATAGCTATTTTTAGGTACTTCAAATTCCAAGTACAGTTCATTCTCTAATTTTTTATTTTAGGATATTTTTGTATCTATAGGAACATATTTTATATAAATTCAGTGTACTTTCATTTTAACAACAACTAGTTTCACAATGTTAAGTATGGAACTTTCTACCTTGGTACCAATGTGAGCACTCAAAAAGTTTCAAAACTTGGAGTATTTTAGCTTGAGATTTTCAGAATTGTATTAATGTTTATGGAGTAAAGAAAAACAAAACAGGACTTCAACTCCTGATACTAGATTAAAATTATGCTATTATGCTAATTGTGATACTAGGTTAAAATTATGCTTTGAGTATACATAAAAGTACACTCAAAGACAATATAAATAAATTCATTGAGGTGATATACAGGAAAGTTATAGACTATAAAAATAGCAAAATTGAGTAAAGATGATTACATTGACATTCGGGATTAGTAGAAAAACAGGAAATCATAAAAAGAATATAAAAGATACACTGTAATTGAAAAATATAAAATATTGTAATACAGGAAAGTAAGAACTCAACAACATAGTAAAGTGCTGCTCACACAATAAAGGAGCGTCTTGGAAAAGAAGTAACCTGAAAGCTAAAGCAAGCTCCATACACAGCTATAGGGAAGATAGACAAAACATGTGTTGAATACATTAAAGCTCTTAAAATGCGCTAGGATGAAGAAAAGCCATCAAGTTACTTTTGAAGTAGCTATATGATGGTATTTCTAAAATAAGTCAATAAAAAAAATAAAAATTTCCTTTAAAGTACTGAAATTTAAAAATCTGTCAACTTACAATTAATCACATACAGATAACTTTCTAATAATAAAAGGGATGTGTAGATGGCTCAGTGAGTGAAGGACTTGCAGACCAGGCCTGGAAACATGTTCTAATCCCCAAAGATCATTTTAAAAGCCAAACCTAGTTGTGCACACAATGTTCCTACCTCAAAGTAGTAGATGGAAACAGGAGAATCCCTTGAAGTTTGTAGACAGGATAGCTTAGCTTAAGAAGCAGCAAGGAGAGAGAAAGGTTGGGGGTGGAAAAGGGGGAGGGAGGGAGGGAGGGAGGGAGGGAGGGAAGGAAGGAAGGAAGGAAGGAAGGAAGGAAGGAAGGAAGGAAGGAAGGAAGGAAGGAGGGAAGGAAGGAAGGAAGGAAGGAGAAGGGGAAGAGGGAAGGAAAGAGGGAAGGAGAAAAGGACAAGGGGTGGGGTAAAGGAGAAGGGGTGGGGGTAAAGGGAGGGCGAACTACCAGAGAACAAGCAAGCAAAGCCTATAAGAGAGTGGATGATGAAAGTGTTACATTATGGTAACATTCTCAAGTTCCAACTGAAGAGATATTAAAAACTATGTGCTAAGTAAGCTACAAAGAGACAAATATACACCTCATATATTGCATAATGCTTCAGGCAATGACAGGAATGCTCACAGGGCAGCAGCTCCATCAAAATTACAATGGAACCAAAAGGTTTTAGTGCCTAGTGGCATCACTGCCACTGTAAAGACACATATATTACTCAAAAGTGTGCTCATACTGAGGCGAGCAAATATATTTCACTCTCAGACACATAAAAGTACAAGATACAAAGTTTTATATAATGTTATTATGCTTGATAATGATAATAAATTGTTACCTACTTATATATTTGTCACACTACCTTTTTGTTATTTTAAAGTATAATTCCTCTACTTTACATACTATAAATTGTTTGCTGAGCTTTAACACTAACAATCATATATATCTCACTTTACCACTTCTAATTATGTCAAGAGGCTACATCAAATAACTGACCTATATCATCTAAGCTTGTTAATGGCTCATTTTTTTTAGAATATAGGCCATTAAGAAATGCATGACTATATTAGAGTCCCTGAGTAATCAACGAACAAAGATATAGATAGCAAGGTGGACAGATTATATAAATATATAAACACAGGGAGGTGTGGAGCCAAACACCTATAATGCTAGCACTTGAGGTGTAGGAGCAGGTGGATCAAGGAGTTCAATGCTAGCCATGGATACGTAACTTCAGGGTCTAGAGACAACCCTAAGACCTTGTCTCAAAAGAAAAAAAAAGTTTTAAAAAGGGCAAGTGAAATAAAAACACGATAGAGAAATGAAAATGAAACATTATGAGCTGTTCAAACAGAAATATGCAAAGTAGAAATAAAAATAGAAGTAACAGATTTTATCACCATGGCAAAAAGCATGGCAGTATGCAGGCAGACATGGTGCTGGAGGAGCTGAGAGTTCTACAACTTGATCCAAAGGCAGCCAAAGAAGAATGGATGTGTTTCACACTGGGTGTTGCTTGAGCATCTAAGACCTCAAAGATCCACCATCCACCGCCTCCACGGTGATACACTTCCTCTAACAAGGCCACACCTCCTCCCATAAGGCTCCCAATAATGCTACTCCCTATAGTCAAGTATTCAAACTCATGAATCTATGGGGGGGCTATACTTATTCAGATGACTAAAAATCCCAATATATCAACTATTACATTAAATGGTGTACCTGCATTAAGTAAATGAGAGTGATTATTAGACTAGCTTAAAAATATATACATCTATATACAAGAAATCTATGTCAAGTGATATATAATTTAAAAGGCATGATAAAAGATAAACAATAATATACCACACATGCACTGATGAAAAAACATTGCAGGTAGCAACATTAATGTTGGAAAATACACATTTTGAATCAACAAAATTACTAAGAAAAGATACAAAAAGTTAAATCACCAAGAAGATGCAATCTTAAATGTATATAAGGAAAATACCCTCCACTCAAAAAGCTGGACTGCTCAAACATTCAACAATCAAAACCCAAAACTAAAAGAAAAAAAGAAATCTAAGGGACAAGTGGGAATTCAACATATCCATTACTAAATTCTGAAAACTACACAGAAATGAGTCAAGAGATTAAACAACAGAATACAGCACCAAAAGTCTGACTTGATCTAGCACTTATGCAACACATAGCATAATTGGTGTATAAAGAATGTAGCATGTTCATTAAGAGTGACAACACCCTGATTCATAAAGGAACCCATTGTCATGTGTAAAAACTAAAGTCACACAGTTTGTTTATCATAATGGAGTAAAACTAGAGGTCAGTAATAAAGACATAACATGAACAGACATTAAACATCTAATATCCCACATCTAAGTAATTCACATAATAAAAAGGAAATTGCAAAGGACACAAAAACTATGCTATATGGAATGACATGCAAGTATAATGAGAACTTTTGGGATATAGCCAAACCTGTGCTAATGTGGGAGACAGGGCTAAATATGTGCCTAGGAAGACATATTATCAAAGGCAACATTATAAAATAATAAAGTCAAGGTAATAAACTAAGTTCCTACCTTAAGGAGCAAGAAAACAAATATAAAATAAATGAAAAATAATAAAAGCAGAAATCTATTAAACAAAAATAGGGGAGAAAAATCAATGACTCCCCAGGCCCTCCAGCAATACTTAGAAAGAAAAGGTAGGCATGAGAACACAGTAAAAGGACATACAAGGAAGATTATGAGGAGATTATCCTGTGTAACCTAAATGAAATAAACCAGTTCTCTGTTCACCCAAGACTGCCCACACTAACACAATAGGAAATAGATCATCTGAATAAATGCTTTTAAAACCATAATCATTAAAAGAATAAAAAGAATCCCCTATCTATAAAAATAACCATATCTAGGAAGCTCTATATTAATTCTAGATAATATTCCTAGAAAATGAATACTTTTCAACTTACTGTGTGAGGTAAGCATTATTGTGATGACTAAGCTAAATCAAGAGTATAAAAATAAATCAACAAATTGAATCTAGCAACATATCAAAAGAATGCATCTCAATCAAAGGAGGTTTACCCCAGAAACACAAAGGTGATTCATTATTCAAAAGTAAATGAATGCATAATATCAGAAGCTGAGAGAAGAAAAGGTACAATTTTGTTGTTGCAAAAAAAAAAAAAAAAAAAAAAAAAAAAAACATTTGGTGGTTGGAGAGATGGCTCAGCAGTTAAAAGCAATGACTATTCTTCCAGGGGTCCTAAGTTCAATTCCCAGCAACAGGATGGCTCACAATCTATAATGGGATCTGATCCCTTTTCTGGTGTGCTTGAAGAAAGCAGCAGTGTACTCAAATATATAAAATAAATAAGTAAATCTAAAATAAAAAAAATTTTTAAAGGACATTTGAAATAATCAGCATCCATTATAAAATACACATTCTTGACAAAGTACAACATAAAGAAACTTCTCCAATGTGCATATTATAGTTTATGTGGGGAACACCTTTCACAGATTCACAGATTCAGATTTGAACACATAGTGGAGTCCTGATGGTATTATTTGGATGTATATCCTAGGGAATAGGCCTAGGTAGAGGAAGTAGGTCATTAAGAAGGCTAAACCTCATGTCAAGTTCTTTCTCCAACCTTCCTAGATTATAGAAAGTGAAGAACTTTCTGGTCCACAAACTTCTGCTGTAATGTTTTGCTCTGGTTTGTGGGCCAACCAACAAACCCTCTGAAAAGATGAGCCAAAAAATACTTTCTCCTTTAAGGTTTTTTTTTTTTCTTTCTTTTTTTTTTTAAATAGCATTTGGAGTCACATTTGGGCAAAAGTAGCTAATACAGAATCAAGAAAGAGATCTCAGGTATTATCTTTCTTCATGATGAAAGACTGAATCCCAAGATCAAAAACAGTGAAAGATGTTGTTCACTGATTCACAGTGAAAATGAAACAAGGGGGTATACAGATGTGGAGAGATGGTACAGCAGCTAAGAGCACTTGTGGCAAATCCAGAAGACGTCAGTTCAGTTCTCAGCTCTCATTATCCGAAGCTCAATACCACCTGTACTCTGGTTGCAACAAGAAAATCCACCAACACAAGTGACATATGCTTATCCAGATAGTAATAAAGGTTAAAATATCCTTAAAATGAGAAAGAATAGAATTGGAAGTCCAAGCCAGAGTAATAAGGCAAGAAGATAATAAAAGTAATACAATAAATAAATAAAATACCCTATATGCGAATAGTTGTATAGGCAATAGCAACAAAAAAATCCTCAAGAATTTTATCCAAAAAAAAAAATCCAAACACTCAAATAGGCAAAACTACAAATGTTATAGAATACAAAGTTCATAAGATATGCACACAAAACAGGTAAATTACATACTAAAAATGAAAGATTTGACATTGAAATTAAAATTTTTAAATAATGTCACTCATATTAATTGCTCTAATACTTGGGCAGAAAACTATTTTTAAATTTAGAATGTAAACAATAAATATTTTTTAAGAAAAAAGATCTTAGTATTATAGGAAAAGTCAATGAACTCTTACACATCACCAAAAAATTATCTATGAAATAGATATTTCATAGATATTTATCACGTATAAAATAGAATTTTGTTCTGCAGAAAAGATCATTAAGAAAATGAATACATCTGGGAGGTATAGCACATGCCTTTAATCCCAGCACCCAGCAAGTGGGAGGGCAGAGGCAGGCTATCAGGACATCCAGAGCAACACAGAGAAATAATGCCTCAAACAACAGCAACAACAACATTAAAATATAAGGTATAAACTAGCAATAAGGCGCAATGCATATGCCAAAATTCAAAATACACTTAAAATTCAAACTGATACAAAGAAAAATAAATGAATGAATAACTTGAATGGATAATTTACAAAAGAAAAGAAATATACATAATCAAATACAGAAAATAATGCTTAATCTCACACTTTCACATCAAATATTCAATAAAATTCTGTGTACATTCATGTTTGTGTCTGTATGTATGACCATATGTGTACACATGGTCATTTATGTGCACAGACATATGCATACCTGTGCACAGGAGGGGCAAATGTTAATGTCAGGAATCATCATCAATTATTTTTATTTAAGACAGAATCCCTCAATGAACTAGGAACTTGCCACTTAGGCTAAACTGGCCAACAAGGGAGCCTAAGGAATTCTCCTGTCTCAACTTCCTCAGTGCTGCAATTACAGTTGTACATCACTGTACAAACACTATCAGGTCTTCAAACTTATGTCATGGTAGTAATATTGCCAACTTGACACCATCTAGAATCACCCAGGAGGCAAGCCGATGAGCAAGGGATGCTTGTGCAAGATTATCTAGCTTAGACTGAGTTAGGAAGACCCACGCTAACTATGATACCCTTTACTCTCTTCTTCAGTAGAAGCAGCATGGCTATCTGCCTTAAGCTCATGTTACTATGTCTTCTGCACAGCTGAAGTGTGAGGGAAGAAACAAGTCTTTTAGTTCACATGCTGTCTTTTGTCAGGGTATTGTATCACAGCAACAAAACAAGTAAATAGTATATACTGTGAACACTTACTTTACTAACCAAGCCATTTCCCTAGGTCTTCAAACACAGAATAGGATACAATTTAGTAATGTTTTAAAAATATAAGTGCAGCCTTCTGGTTCCCACCTGTGTCAGGAGCAGAACCCCAATGCTGGACATGATCCCACACAGCCCACACCCCAGCTGCAGCTCAAATCCCCAGGTATGCTGACACATCCAGGATCACAGGATCGAAGGATCACAGGCTCACAGGAAGGACAGTCTCCACTCAGAGACAAGGAGGCCAGATAACAACAGAGATAACCAGATGGCGAGAGACATGCATAAGAATATAAGCAACAGAAAATAATTTGACTTGGTAACATCAGCACCTCGTTCTCCCACCACAGCAAGTCCTGGATACCCCAACACTCCTTTAAAGCAAGAATCAGATCTAAACTCTCATTTCATGAAGATGATAGAGGATTTTAAGAAGGACATAATTAAGTCCATTAAATATATACAGGAGAACACAAGTAAACAAGTAGAAGCCCTCAAAAAGGAAACTCATAAAACCTGTGAAGAAATATAGGACACAATCAAATAGGTGAAGGAACTGAACACAGCCATCCAGAATCTAAAAATGGAAATAGAATCATTAAAGAAAACTCAAAAGGAGACAGCCCTGGAGATGGAAAACCCAGGAAAGAGAACAGGAGTCACAGATGCAAGCATCACCAACAAGAGATAAAAGAGGGAATCTCAATAACAGAAAATACAAAAGAAGACATCTAAACCACAGTCAAGGAAAATACAAAAAGCAAAAAGGTACTCTCTCAAAACATTCAAGAAATCCAGAACACAATGAAAAGAATGAACCTGAGAATAATAGGTATAGAAGAGAGTGATGATTCTCAACTCAAAGGGCCAGGAAACTTCTTTAACAACATTATAGAACAACACTTTCCTAATCTAAAGAAAGAAATGCCCATAAACATACAAGAAGCCTACAGAACACCAAACAGATGAGAACAGAAATTAGATTCTTCTCATCACATAAGAATTACAACACCAAATACACAGAACAAAGAAAGAAGATTGAAATCAGTAAGGGAAAAAGGTTAAGTTACATATAAAGACGGACCTATCAGAATTACACTAGACTTCTCAACAGAGACTATGAAAGCCAGAAGATCCTGGGCAGATGTCATACAGACTAGGGTCTCTTAGGAGAGAACAAAAATGCTAACACAAGCTACTATACCCAGCAAAACTCTCAATTATAATCGATGGCGAAACCAAAGTATTCTAAGACAAATCCAAATTTAAATATCTTTCCACTAATACAGCCCTACAGAGGATAATAGGAGGAAAAGTCCTATACAAGGAGGGAAACTAAATCCTAAAAAAAGCAAGAAATTAATCTTTCACAATAAACCCAAAAGAAGATAGCCACACAAACATAATTCCACTTCTAACAACAAAAATAACAGGAACCAACAATCCTTGATCCCTAATATCTCTCAACATCAATGGACTCAATGTCCGAATAAAAAGACATAGACTAACAGACAGGATATATAAACAGGAACTAGCACTTTGCTGCTTACAGGAAACACACCTCAGAGTCAAAGACAGACATTACCTCAAAGTAAAAGGATGGGAAGAAAATTTCCAAGCAAATGATCCCAAGAAATAAGCTGGAATAGCCATTCCAATATCCAACAAAATAGACTTTCAACTAAAAGTTATCAAAAAGATGGAGAAGGACACTATATACTCATCAAAGAAAAAATCCACCAGGATGAACACTCAATTCTGAACATCTATGCCCCAAATGCAAGGGCATCCACATTCATAAAAGAAACATTATTAAAAGTTCAAAGCACACCTCACGCAATAACAGTGGGAGAATTCAACACCCCATTCTCATCAATGAACAGATCACTGCAACAGAAACTAAACAGAGACACACTGAAACTAATAGAAGTTATGAACCAGATGTATTTAACAGATGGATACCTACAGAACATTTCACCTTAAAACAAAAGAATATACCTTCTCAGCACCTCATGGTACCTTCTCCAAAATTGACCTTATATTCAGTCACAAAACATGCCTCAACAGATATAAGAAGACTGAAATAATCCCATGTATCCTATCAGATCACCACTGACTAAGGCTGGTCTTCAATAGTAACAAAAACAACAGAAAGTCCACATACACATGGAAGATGAACAACAACCTACTCGATAATAACGCGGTTAAGGAAGAAATAAAAATAGAAATTAAAGACGCTTTAGAATTTAATGAAAATGAACACACAACATACCTAAACTTATGGGACACAATGAAAGCAGTACTAAGAGGAAAACTCAGAACTCTGAGTGCCTCCAAAAAGAAGCTGCAGAGAGCATACACTAGCAGCTTAACAGCATACCTGAAAGCTCTAGAACAAAAAGAAGCAAATACACCCAAGAGGAATGGAAGGCAGGAAATAAACTCAGGGCTGAAATTAACCAAGTAGAAACAAAAAGAACTATACAAAGAATTAATGCAACCAGGAGCTGGTTCTTTGAGAAAATCAACAAAATAGATAAACCCTTAGCCAGACTAACCAGAGGGCACAGAAACAGTATCCAAATTAACAAAATCAGAAATGAAAAGGGAAATGTAACAACAGAAACTAAGGAAATTAAAAAAAAAACATCAGATCCTACTACAAAAGCCTAAATTAAACAAAACTGGAAAATATGGATGAAATGGAAAGTTTTCTATGCTACACAGATAACAAGTTCCAATGTTAAATCAAGATCAGATAAACCATCTAAACAGTCCCATAACCCCTAAAGAAATAGAAGCAGTCATTAAAAGTCTCATGGCTGTATCTTGTGAGACTATGCCGGGGCCTGGCAAACACAGAAGTGGATGCTCATAGTCAGGTATTAGATGGATCACAGGGCCCCCAATGGAGGAGCTAGAGAAAGTACCCACGGAGCTGAAGGGATCTGCAATCCTATAGGTGGAACAACAATATGAACTAACCAGTACCCCCCCCCCCCCCCGGAGCTAGTGTCTCTAGCTGCATATGAATCAGAAGATGGTCTAGTCAGCCATCAGTGGAAAGAGAGGCCCATTGGTCATGCAAACTTCATATGCCTCAGTACAGGGGAATGCCAGGGCCAAGAAGTGGGAGTGGGTGGGTAGGGGAGTGGGTGGGGGAGCATGTGGGGGACTTTTGGGATAGCATTAGAAATGTAAATGAAATAAATACCCAATTAAAAAAAAGTCTCTTAAACAAAAAAATGCTCAGAACCAGATGGGTTTATTAGTGCAGAATTCTATCAGATCTTCAAAGAAGACCTAATACCAATACTCTTCAAACTATTCCACAAAATAGAAACAGAAGGAAGACTATCCAATTCATTCTATAAAGACACAGTTAAGCTGATACCAAAACCAAAGGATGATCTAACAAAGAAAGGGAACTTCAGACCAATTTCCCTTATGGATATATAGCATTTGAAATGTAAATGAGGAAAATATCTAATAAAAATTGTTTTTAAAATTTTTCACAAAACAAATCCAAGAACACATCAAAATGATTATCCACCATGATCAAGTAGGTTTTATCCCAGGAATTTAGGGATGACTCAATATATGGAAATTCATCAATGTAATCCATTATATAAACAAACTCTAAGGGGGGAAAAAAACCACATGAACATTTCATTATATGTAGAAAAAGCCTTTGAGAAAATACAACACCCATTCATGTTAAAAGTATTGAGAGATCAGGAATTCAAGACGCATACCTAAATTTAATAAAAGAAATATACAGCAAACCAGTCCCAGCATTAAACTAAATGGAGAGAAACTCAAAGCAATCCCATTAAAATCAGGGACAAGACAAGACTCCCTATTCTCTCCCTACATATTCAATATAGTACTCAAAGTTTTAGCCAAAGCATTTAGACAACAGAAAGAGATCAAAGGGATTAAAAATTGGAAGGGAGGAGGTCAAGATATCACTATTTGCAGATGATATGATAGTATACACAAGTGACTCCAAAATTTCTACCAGAGAGCTCTTACAATTATAGTCATTGTTGAAATGGAAACACCTTCGGGATGTAGAAAAAGGACAGGAATTCCCGTAGCAAACTGCTTACAAGGACATCTCTTCCCTCTTTTCCTCCAGTACCTAGGGCCCCCCCTCAAACACTGCAGTGGACCCAAGCTTTCCTTTCTCCCCAGCCTAGTGTGTCAGCTACCTATACCTTAAAACACATTGTAAACACATTATGTCCACTGGCCACACCTGACCTTTACTCAGGAAAGCAACCCACAACTCCTTCCTGCCCACTACAGTAATCACTCATCTCCTCACCAGCTCAGAACAAGCTACGAGGAGGGGCCTTTCCTCCTCTACCTCCATTCACTGGGGACACCTCCAAACCTGGCAGAGGCCCAGCTTTCCCTCTGCCTCCCATCCCTGTGGTAGGCTACCTGTAGCACTTTCTACTCCAGGTCCCTAGTGGCCACAGTTGGCAAGAACTCAGGCAGGAGAATCTCATTATCCTTACTGTCCTCTGCTATGATCACTACATCTTCAGCATCAGCAACAACCTTCTTCAGCTGCCCTTCCTCGGAACTCAAATCTATTCACCAACTCCAACTCCAACTCTTAGACTAGTAAGACTCCAACTCTTGATTCAGGCCCAGGGATCCCAAAGTCCTTGTATCCTTGACACTCAAAACAATTCATTGCCTAATTGCACCTACTTGCAGTATTTCATCTCACCATCCACCCCAAACTTCCTCCGCCCACCCACTCGATACGAGAGGATCCCCTTAGTTCTTTTCACAAGCCCCTCACAGCCTTTTCCTCTATTCTTCCCTGCCACCATCAACCTGAATTAGCAGCCTGTACCAGGCAATCAACAGCTATCACACTTTCCTAAGATCCAGGGAACACAACAGAAAACAAGGAATAGAACACACTCAGTAAAGACTATGGGATACCAATAATTAAAATTACCCCAATAACACCAAGACAAGACTAATACTACAGAACAGAATAACCCTATCATTCTAGAACTATCTCAGGCAAAGGAAATAGTAAATCTGGGCTAGAGAGATGGCTCAGAGGTAAAGAGCACTGACTGCTCTTCCAGAGGTCCTGAGTTCAATGCCTAGCAACCACACGGTGGCTCATAACCATATGTAATAGCATCCAATACCCTCTTCTGGTGTGGCTGAAGACAGCTACAGTATACTCACATACATAGAATAAATAAATGTTTTTTAAAAAAGAAAATAGTAAATCTATAAAATAATAGAAGAAAATTCCTGTAACCTCAAAAAAAAAAAAAGGAGGTATTTATCAAGGAAGAAGATATTCCAAGCTCAAGAACAAGCAGGTGTAGCTATTTTAATATCTGACAAAATAGATGTCAAACCTGTGCTGATAAGAAGAATTAATGGATACACTACATACTCAAAGGAAAAACCCACCAAGATGACATCATTGCATTATTATCCCCCAAACACAAGGGCACCAAGTTTGTAAGAGAATTACTACTACAAGTTATATCACATATTGATCCTCACACAGTAATAATGGGAAACTTCAATAACCCACTCTTGCCAATAGACAAGTAATTCAGACAAAAACTAAAGAAGAGAAATGCAGCAGCTAACTGATGTCATAAACCAAATGGACTTAACAGGTATATACAGAACATGTCACTCAAAGACCACAGAATATAGCTTCTCAGCACCTCATGGAACGTCCTCCAAATTGGCCACATGCTCAGACAACGCGCAAGTTCCAACAGATACAAGAAAAATGGAAATAACTCCCTATATCCTACCTGACTGCTATGGTTAAAGCTGGATATCAACAACAAAAAAGTATAAAAAATTAAGAAAATTTAACAACTTACTACTGAATGAAAAATTGGTTAAGACAGAAATAAAAAAGGAAACTTCTTAGAATTGAATGAAAGTAAAAAACACATGTACTGCAATCTGTAGGACACAATGAAGGCAGTTCTAAGAGGCAAGGTCAAAGCACTAACTGCTTGTGGAAAAAAAAACTGGAGTGATCTCAAATTCACAACTACAACAGCACATTTGAAAGATCCAGAACAAAAAGAAGTAACACTTGTAGTCAGCAAGAAATAATCAAACTCGGAGCTGAAATCAATAGAGACAAGAGAAACAATAAAATGACTCAATGAAACAAAAAGTTAACTCTTTGAGAAAGATCAATAGAATTAATAACTCCTTAACCAAATAAGATAAAAGATGGAGAGAGACTATCCAGAGTTAAAAAACATAGAGACAAAAAAGGAGGACAACAGACAATGAGGAAATCCAAAGAATCATGAGGACATAATTTAAAATATCTAAATATCAGTATTTCACCAAACTGGATAATCTAAATGAAAAGGAGACATATGCACACATATCTTCTACCAAATATAGGTAAAGAATATATAAGAAATTTAAACACACCCATTACCCCTACTGAAGTACAAACAGTAATTATGTCTCCCAAACAAATTTTAAAAAAAACAAAAACAAAACCAAAAACAAAACAAGCCAGATGGATTCTGCATAGAGTTTTAATAGTCCTGCAAGAAAGAATTAAGGCCCAGACTTTTCAAATTTTGCCACAGCATAGAAACAGAAGGAACATTTCCTAAGTCTTTTAACAAGATGTCAGTTAACCAGATCAATTTTCCCTATAAACATAGATGCAAAAAATTCTCAATAAATTACTTGCAAATCAAATCCAAGATCATCCACCATGATCAAGTAGGCTTCACCTCAGAAATGTAGGTATGGTTCAACATACGTAAATCAATCTACTACATAGAGTATTTAAAAAAAAAAAAAAAACCACGACAATCTCAATAGATGCAAAAAAGGGCTTTGACAAAACTCAACATCTATCGATAATAAAAGTCCTCAAAAGACTGTGAAAACAGAGGGCATACCTCTGCGACTGTCATTTGCTATATTGTGGGTTCTTTTTCCTCACACCCTTTTATCCCCCAACACTAGATAAGAGAGAAAGAAGGATAGAGAGGAAATGGGGGAGACATTATCCTTAAGATTACTTTCTGCTGATTAGGGGCATTAAGTTCCTTGGGACAAGTTTTATCTTCTCCATCAGTATATCTAATTTCTTCTCGTTTCTACTTAACAAACCATGACCAACAGCGACAAACAGCAACCAGCAATATTCTTCTCCACCACCACCTCTTAGTGCCCTACCATTTACATCCCTCTGAAAATTCCCCCAGAACTCCAAATATCACACAATCACAGAAACTATGTACAGTGGGAAAAAACAACGCCTCCAGCTGGCGCACAGGCAAACCATAGTCAGCTGCTGTGGAAAAACTGAAGCAACCCTATAGCCCCACACCTCGGATTGAAACAAAAATGTATTCTTATAATGTTCCTGTTTTTTCAAAGAAACCAAAACTTGAGAGAGAGAGAGAGAGAGAGACAGAGACAGAGACAGAGACAGAGACAGAGAGAGACAGAGAGAGACAGAGAGAGAGAGAGAGACAGAGAGACAGAGAGAGACAGAGAGAGACAGAGAGACAGAGAGAGACAGAGACAGAGAGAGAGACAAAGAGAGAGACAGAGAGACAGAGAGAATATCAAAGCATTTTCACTAAAATCAGAAACAAGACAGGATGCTCAGTCTCTCACTGTATCTTCATTATAGTCCTCCGAAGTCTTAGCTAAAGCCTCAAGACAACTGAAAGAGATAAAGAGCGTGCAAAGAAGAAAGAAGTCAAAGAATCTTTATTTACAGATGATATTATTTTAAACACAGATGATTCTAGAAACTCTACCAGGAATCTACAGCTGATAATCACTTTGAACAAAGCAGCATGATACAAAAATTAGTAGTTTTCTCTTCCAGGAGATCTCAATCTTCCTAATGCTGAGAATCCTTAATACAGTTCCTCATTGTGTGCTGACTCTCGACCATAGAATTATTTCATTGCTACTTCATAATTGTAATTTTGCTGTTATTAATTTTAATATAAATATCTGATATGGAGAATATCTGATGTGTGACCCCCAAAGGTGTCCTGGCACACACGTTGAGAACCACTACTTTACACTAATGGTAAACACACTGAGAAAGAAATCAGGAAAATAATACCTTTCACAATAGCCTCAAAAATACAATTTAAGGGTACCTCTAACTAAGCAAATTTAAGACATATAATAAAATCTTTAAGACAGTGGGGAAACTGATAATATCAGAAGATGGAAAGATATCCCATGCTCTTGGATCAGTAGAACTAATATAGTAAAACTGTTCATCCTATGAAATGCAATCTCCATTAAAATTCCAACATGATTGTTCACAAAAATCGACAGGAAAATTTTCAGCTTCATATAGAAACACAGGCATGCATGCACACATACACCAAGATGGCTAAAATAATTCAGAATCATAAAAGAATTGCTGGTGGTATCATGATCCTGATCTCAGAGTTATACTACAGTGCTATAGTTTAAAAACAGCATGGTACTAGTTTAAAAACAAACTCTTTGGTGAGGAATTTAAATGAAGACACAGATATAAGTCTTCATACTTATAAACTGATTTATGCTATTTTTTAAAAAGGTAGAAATACACACTGGGACTCGCCAGCTACCCACAACACCCGCCACAGGATCTTAAGACTTCTGGTGAGTGGAGCACAGCTTCTGCTCCAATCCAATTGCGCGGGACCTGAGACTGCATTAGTTAGGGAAGCAGAAACCAGCCTGAGTAGGACCACAGGCCTCATCCGGCCTGATCAGCGCCAGGGTAGCGGGAGCGCAGGGTTGCCTGACACCCGCCAGCTACCCACAACCCCCGCCAAAGGATTTTGGGACTGCTGGTGAGTGGAACACAGCTTCTGCTCCAATCCAATTGCACGGGACCTGAGACTGCATTAGTTAGGGAAGCAGAAACCGGCCTGAGTAGGGCCACAGGCCTCATCCGGCCGGATCAGCACCGGGGTAACGGGAGCACAGGGTTGCCTGACACCCGCCAGCTACCCACGACCCCCTCAGCAGGATTTTAGGACTGCTGGTGAGTGGAACACAGCTTCTGCTCCAGTCCAATCACGCGGGACCTGAGACTGCTCTGGTTGGGGAGAGAGAAATCCGGCCTACATAGGGCCACAACCCTCTTCCGGTCAGAAAAGCACCTGGGCAGCTGGGGCGCAGGGTCCACTGACACTCGCCAGCTACCCACAACACCCGCCACAGGATCTTAAAGTACACAAGGAGCTAAAGGGATCTGCAACCCTATTGTTGGAACAACATGATGTACTAACCAGAACCCTGGAGCTCTTGTCTCTAGCTGCATATGTATCGAAAGATGGCCTAGTCGGCCATCAATGGAAAGAGAGGCCCATTGGACTTGCAAACTTTATATGCCCCAAAATGGAATGCCAGGGCCAAAAGAATGGGAATGGGTGGGTAGGGAAGTGGGGGGCGCTATGGGGGACTTTTGGGATAGTATTGGAAATGTAATTGAGGAAAATATGTAATAAAAATATAAAAAAAAAAAAAAACCAGAGACACTGAAACTTATAGAGGAGAAAGTGGGGAAAAGCCTTGAAGATATGGGCACAGGGGAAAAATTCCTGAATAGAACAGTAATGGCTTGTGCTGTAAGATCGAGAATTGACAAGTGGGACCTCATGAAACTGCAAAGCTTCTGCAAGGCTAAAGACACCATCAATAAGACAAAAAAACCACCAACAGATTGGGAAAGGATCTTCACCTATCCTAAATCAGATAAGGGACTAATATCCAATATATATAAAGAACTCAAGAAGGTGGACTCCAGAAAGTCAAATAACCCCATTAAAAAATGGGGCTCAGAACTGAACAAAGAATTCTCACCTGAGGAATACCGAATGGCAGAGAAACACCTGAAAAAATGTTCAACATCCTTAATCATCAGGGAAATGCAAATCAAAACAACCCTGAGATTCCACCTCACACCAGTCAGAATGGCTAAGATCAAAAATTCAGGTGACAGCAGATGCTGGCGAGGATGTGGAGAAAGAGGAACACTCCTCCATTGTTGGTGGGATTGCAAGCTTGTACAACCACTCTGGAAATCAGTTTGGCGGTTCCTCAGAAAATTGGACATAGTACTACCGGAGGATCCAGCAATACCTCTCCTGGGCATATATCCAGAAGATGTCCCAACCGGTAAAAAGGACACATGCTCCACTATGTTCATAGCAGCCCTATTTATAATAGCCAGAAGCTGGAAAGAACCCAGATGTCCCTCAACAAAGGAATGGATACAGAAATTATGGTACATTTACACAATGGAGTACTACTCAGCTATTAAAAAGAATGAATTTATGAAATTCCTAGCCAAATGGATGGACCTGGAGGGCATCATCTTGAGTGAAGTAACACAATCACAAAAGAACTCACACAATATGTATTCACTGATAAGTGGATATTAGCCCAAAACTTAGGATACCCAAGATATGAGATCCAATTTGATAAACGCATGAAACTCAAGAAGAATGAAGACCAAAGTGTGGACACTGTGCCCCTTCTTAGAATTGGGAACAAAACACCCAGGGAAGGAGTTACAGAGACAAAGTTCGTAGCTGTGATGAAAGGATGGACCATTTAGAGACTGCCATATCCAGGGATCCATCCCATAAGCAGCTTCTAAACGCTGACACCATTGCATACACTAGCAAGATTTTGCTGAAAGGACCCAAATATAGCTGTCTCTTGTGAGACGATGCCGGGGCCTAGCAAACACAGGAGTGGATGTTCACAGTCAGCTATTGGATGTATCACAGGGCTCCCAATGGAGAAGCTAGAGAAAGTACCCAAGGAGCTAAAGGGATCTGCAACCCTATTGTTGGAACAACATGATGTACTAACCAGAACCCCGGAGCTCTTGTCTCTAGCTGCATATGTATCGAAAGATGGTCTAGTCGGCCATCAATGGAAAGAGAGGCCCATTGGACTTGCAAACTTTATATGCCCCAATATAGGGGAATGCCAGGGCCAAAAGAATGGGAATGGGTGGGTAGGGAAGTGGGGGGCGCTATGGGGAACTTTTGGGATAACATTGGAAATGTAATTGAGGAAAATATGTAATAAAAATATTAAAAATTAAAAAAAAAAAAAAAGACTTCTGGTGAGTGGAGCACAGCTTCTGCTCCAATCCAATTGCGCGGGACCTGAGACTGCATTAGTTAGGGAAGCAGAAACCAGCCTGAGTAGGACCACAGGCCTCATCAGGCCGGATCAGCGCCAGGGTATCGGGAGCGCAGGGTTGCCTGACACCCACCAGCTACCCACGACCCCCCCCCCCCCCCCGCAGGATTTTGGGACTGCTGGTGAGTGGAACACAGCTTCTGCTCCAATCCAATTGCATGGGACTTGACACTGCATTAGTTAGGGAAGCAGAAACCGGCCTGAGTAGGGCCACAGGCCTCATCCGGCCTGATCAGCGCCTGGATAGCAGGAGCGCAGGGTTGCCTGACACCCGCCAGCTACCCATGACCCCCGCCTCAGGATTTTGGGACTGCTGGTGAGTGGAACACAGCTTCTGCTCCAATCCAATTGCGCGGGACCTGAGACTGCATTAGTTAGGAAAGCAGAAACCGGCCCGAGTAGGGCCACAGGCCTCATCTGGCCAGATCAGTGCCGGGGTAGCGGGAGCACAGGGTTGCCTGACACCCGCCAGCTACCCACGACCCCCGCCGCAGGATTTTGGGACTGCTGGTGAGTGGAACACAGCTTCTGCTCCAGTCCAATCACGCAGGACCTGAGACTGCTCTGGTTGGGGAGAGAGAAATCCAGCCTACATAGGGCCACAACCCTCTTCCGGTCAGAAAAGCACCTGGGCAGCTGGGGCGCAGGGTAGGCTGACACTCACCAGCTACCCACAACACCCACCACAGGATCTTAAGACTTCTGGAGAGTGGAACACAGCTTCTGCTCCAATCCAATTGCACGCGGGACCAGAGACTGCATTAGTTAGGGAAGCAGAAAACCAGCCTGAGTAGGACCACAGGCCTCTTCCGGCTGGACCAGCACCGGGGTACCGTCAGCTACCCACGACCCCCGCCACAGGATTTAGAGACTGCTGGTGAGTGGAACACAGCTTCTGCTCCAATCTTTAAACAGTGACAACGATAACAACTAACCCCAGAGATTACCAGATGGCGAAAAGTAAACATAATAATCTTACTAACGGAAACCAAGACCACTCACCATCATCAGAACCCAGCACCCCCACTTCGCCCAGTCCAGGGCACCCCAACACACCGGAAAAGCTAGACACGGATTTAAAAGCATATCTCCTGATGATGATAGAGGACTTCAAGAAGGACTTTAATAACACACTTAAAGAAATACAGGAGAACACTGCTAAACAGGAAGAAGACAATAAAGAGGAAGCACAAAAATCCCTTAAAGAATGGCAGGAGAACAATGCTAAAGAGTTACAAATCCTTAAAGAAAAACAGGATAACATAATCAAACAGGTAGAAGTCCTTACAGAAAAACAGGAAAACACATCCAAACAGATGATGGAAATGAACAAAACCATACTAGACCTAAAAAGGGAAGTAGACACAATAAAGAAAACCCAAAATGAGGCAACACTGGAGATAGAAACCCTAGGAAAGAAATCTGGAACCATAGATACGAGCATCAGCAACAGAATACAAGAGATGGAAGAGAGAATCTCAGGTGCAGAAGATTCCATAGAGAACATCTGCACAACAATCAAGGAAAATGGAAAATGCAAAAAGATCCTAACTCAAAACATCCAAGAAATACAGGACACAATGAGAAGACCAAACCTACGGATAATAGGAGTGGATGAGAATGAAGATTTTCAACTCAAAGGACCAGCAAACATCTTCAACAAAATTATAGAAGAAAACTTCCCAAATCTAAAGAAAGAGATGCCCATGAACATACAAGAAGCCTACAGAACTCCAAATAGACTGGACCAGAAAAGAAATACCTCCCGACACATAATAATCAGAACAACAAATGCTCTAAATAAAGACAGAATACTAAAAGCAGTAAAAGAAAAAGGCCAAGTAACATATAAAGGCAAGCCTATCAGAATTACACCAGATTTCTCACCAGAGACTATGAAAGCCAGAAGATCCTGGACGGATGTTATACAGACACTAAAAGAACACAAATTCCAGCCCAGGCTACTATACCCAGCCAAACTCTCAATTAACATAGATGGAGAAACCAAAGTATTCCACGACAAAACCAAATTCACACATTATCTCTCCACGAATCCAGCCCTTCAAAGGATAATAACAGAAAAAAACCAATACAAGGACAGGAACCACGCCCTAGAAACAACAAGAAGGTAATCCCTCAACAAACCTAAAAGAAGACAGCCACAAGAACAAAATGCCAACTTTAACAACAAAAATAACAGGAAACAACAATTACTTTTCCTTAATATCTCTTAATATCAATGGACTCAACTCCCCGATAAAAAGACATAGACTAACAAACTGGCTACACAAACAAGACCCAACATTTTGCTGCTTACAGGAAACTCATCTCAGAGAAAAGGATAGACACTATCTCAGAATGAAAGGCTGGAAAACAATTTTCCAAGCAAATGGCATGAAGAAACAAGCTGGAGTAGCCATTCTAATATCTGATAAGATTGACTTCCAACCCAAAGTCATTAAAAAAGACAGGGAGGGACACTTCATACTCATCAAAGGTAAAATCCTCCAAGAGGAACTATCAATCCTGAATATCTATGCTCCAAATACAAAGGCAGCCACATTCATTAAAGAAACTTTAGTAAATCTCAAAGCACACATTGCACCTCATACAATAATAGTGGGAGACTTCAACACACCACTTTCACCAATGGACAGATCATGGAAACAGAAACTAAACAGGGACACAGTGAAACTAAGAGAAATTATGAATCAAATGGATCTGGCAGATATCTACAGAACATTCTATCCTAAAACAAAAGGATATACCTTCTTCTCAGCACCTCATGGTACCTTCTCCAAAATTAACAACATAATTGGTCACAAAGCAGGCCTCAACAGATATAAAAATATTGAAATTGTCCCATGCATCCTATCAGATCACCATGGACTAAGGCTGATCTTCAATAACAAAATAAATAATAGAAAGCCAACCTTCACGTGGAAACTGAACAACACTCTTCTCAATGATACCTTGGTCAAGGAAGGAATCAAGAAAGAAATTAAGGACTTTTTAGAGTTCAATGAAAATGAAGCCACAACATACCCAAACTTATGGGACGCAATGAAAGCATTTCTAAGAGGAAAACTCATAGCTCTGAGTGCCTCCAAAAGGAAACTAGAGAGAGCACACATTAGCAGCTTGACAACACACCTAAAAGCACTAGAACAAAAGGAAGCAAATTCACCCAAGAGGAGTAGACAGCAGGAAATAATCAAACTCAGGGGTGAAATCAACCAAGTGGAAACAAGAAAAACCATTCAAAGAATCAACCAATCAAGGAGCTGGTTCTTTGAGAAAATCAACAAGATAGATAAACCCTTAGCCAGACTCACTAGAGGGCACAGGAAAAGCATCCTAATTAACAAAATCAGAAATGAAAAAGGAGACATAACAACAGATCCTGAAGACATCCAAAACACCATCAGATCCTTCTACCAAAGGCTATACTCAACAAAACTGGAGAACCTGGATGAAATGGAGAAGTTGCTAGACAGATACCAGGTACCAAAGTTGAATCAAGATCAGGTTAATGATCTAAACAGCCCTATATCCCCCAAAGAAATAGAAGCAGTCATTAATAGTCTCCCAACTAAAAAAAGCCCAGGACCAGATGGGTTTAGTGCAGAGTTCTATCAGACCTTCAAAGAAGATCTAATCCCAGTTCTTCACAAACTATTCCACAAAATAGAAACAGAAGGTACTCTACCCAACTCATTCTATGAAGCCACAATTACTCTGATACCTAAACCACAAAAAGACCCAACAAAGATAGAAAACTTCAGACCAATATCCCTTATGAATATTGATGCAAAAATCCTCAATAAAGTTCTTGCTAACCGAATCCAAGAACACATCAAAACAATCATCCATCCTGACCAAGTAGGTTTCATCCCAGGGATGCAGGGATGGTTCAATATACGGAAATCCATCAACGTAATCCAGTATATAAACAAACTCAAAGACAAAAACCACATGGTCATCTCCTTAGATGCGGAAAAAGCATTTGACAAGATCCAACACCCATTCATGATAAAAGTCTTGGAAAGATCAGGAATTCAAGGCCCATACCTAAACATGATAAAAGCAATCTACAGCAAACCAGTAGCCAACATCAAAGTAAATGGTGAGAAGCTTGAAGCAATCCCTCTAAAATCAGGGACTAGACAAGGCTGTCCACTTTCTCCATACCTATTCAACATTGTACTTGAAGTCCTAGCCAGAGCAATTCGACAACAAAAGGAGATCAAAGGGATACAAATTGGAAAAGATGAAGTCAAAATATCACTTTTTGCAGATGATATGATAGTATATATAAGTGACCCTAAAAATTCCATCAGAGAACTCCTAAGCCTGATAAACAGCTTCGGTGAAGTAGCTGGATATAAAATTAACTCAAACAAATCAATGGCCTTTCTCTACACAAAGAATAAACAGGCTGAGAAAGAAATTAGGGAAACAACACCCTTCTCAATAGTCACAAATAATATAAAATATCTTGGCGTGACTCTAACTAAGGAAGTGAAAGATCTGTATAATAAAAACTTCAAGTCCCTGAAGAAAGAAATTATAGAAGATCTCAGAAGATGGAAAGATCTCCCATGCTCATGGATTGGCAGGATCAACATTGTAAAAATGGCTATCTTGCCAAAAGCAATCTACAGATTCAATGCAATCCCTATCAAAATTCCAAATCAATTCTTCAACGAATTAGAAAGTGCAATCTGCAAATTCATCTGGAATAACAAAAAACCTAGGATAGCAAAAACTCTTCTCAAGGATAAAAGAACCTCTGGTGGAATCACCATGCCGGACCTAAAGCTCTACTACAGAGCAATTGTGATAAAAACTGCATGGTACTGGTATAGTGACAGACAAATAGACCAATGGAATAGAATTGAAGACCCAGAAATGAACCCACACACCTATGGTTACTTGATCTTCGACAAGGGAGCTAAAAACATCCAGTGGAAGAAAGACAGCATTTTCAACAAATGGTGCTGGCACAACTGATTGTTAACATGTAGAAGAATGAGAATTGATCCATTCCTATCTCCTTGTACTAAGGTCAAGTCTAAGTGGATCAAGGAACTTCACATAAAACCAGAGACACTGAAACTTATAGAAGAGAAAGTGGGGAAAAGCCTTGAAGATATGGGCACAGGGGAAAAATTCCTGAATAGAACAGTAATGGCTTGTGCTGTAAGATCGAGAATTGACAAGTGGGACCTCATGAAACTACAAAGCTTCTGCAAGGCTAAAGACACCATCAATAAGACAAAAAAACCACCAACAGATTGGGAAAGGATCTTCACCTATCCTAAATCAGATAAGGGACTAATATCCAATATATATAAAGAACTCAAGAAGGTGGACTCCAGAAAGTCAAATAACCCCATTAAAAAATGGGGCTCAGAACTGAACAAAGAATTCTCACCTGAGGAATACCGAATGGCAGAGAAACACCTGAAAAAATGTTCAACATCCTTAATCATCAGGGAAATGCAAATCAAAACAACCCTGAGATTCCACCTCACACCAGTCAGAATGGCTAAGATCAAAAATTCAGGAGACAGCAGATGCTGGCGAGGATGTGGAGAAAGAGGAACACTCCTCCATTGTTGGTGGGATTGCAAGCTTGTACAACCACTCTGGAAATCAGTCTGGCGGTTCCTCAGAAAATTGGACATAGTACTACCGGAGGATCCAGCAATACCTCTCCTGGGCATATATCCAGAAGATGTCCCAACCGGTAAAAAGGACACATGCTCCACTATGTTCATAGCAGTCCTATTTATAATAGCCAGAAGCTGGAAAGAACCCAGATGTCCCTCAACAGAGGAATGGATACAGAAATTATGGTACATTTACACAATGGAGTACTACTCAGCTATTAAAAAGAATGAATTTATGAAATTCCTAGCCAAATGGATGGACCTGGAGGGCATCATCTTGAGTGAAGTAACACAATCACAAAAGAACTCACACAATATGTATTCATTGATAAGTGGATATTAGCCCAAAACTTAGGATACCCAAGATATAAGATCCAATTTGATAAACGCATGAAACTCAAGAAGAATGAAGACCAAAGTGTGGACACTGTGCACCTTCTTAGAATTGGGAATAAAACACCCAGGGAAGGAGTTACAGAGACAAAGTTCGTAGCTGTGATGAAAGGATGGACCATCTAGAGACTGCCGTATCCAGGGATCCATCCCATAATCAGCTTCTAAATGCTGACACCATTGCATACACTAGCAAGATTTTGCTGAAAGGACCCAAATATAGCTGTCTCTTGTGAGACGATGCCGGGGCCTAGCAAACACAGGAGTGGATGTTCACAGTCAGCTATTGGATGTATCACAGGGCTCCCAATGGAGAAGCTAGAGAAAGTACCCAAGGAGCTAAAGGGATCTGCAACCCTATTGTTGGAACAACATGATGTACTAACCAGAACCCCGGAGCTCTTGTCTCTAGCTGCATATGTATTGAAAGATGGCCTAGTCGGCCATCAATGGAAAGAGAGGCCCATTGGACTTGCAAACTTTATATGCCCCAATATAGGGGAATGCCAGGGCCAAAAGAATGGGAATGGGTGGGTAGGGAAATGGGGGGCGCTATCGGGGACTTTTGGGATAGCATTGGAAATGTAATTGAGGAAAATATGTAATAAAAATATTAAAAATCAAAAAAAAAAAAGAAATACACACTGGAAAAAAAGAGAGCATATACAACAAATGCTGCTAGTCTAACTAGATGTCCATATATAGAAGAATGCAAGTAGATCCATGTTTATCATCATGCACAAAACAACTTGAAGTGGATCGAGGGCCTTAAGATAAGGCCAGATACCCTGAATTTGACAGAGTAGAAAGTCTTGAACTCACTGACACAGGAAAGCTTAGGAACCAAGGCCAAATTGAACCTTGTGAAACTGAAAAGCAAAGGACATCTTCATCCAGGCAAAGAAACATCTACAAAATGAAAAGGCTCCTTACCAACTACATATTAAATAGAGTTAATATCTATAAGATAGAAGCAACTAAAACAGCTTGAACATCAAGAAAACAAAATAAACCCAACTAAAAAATGAGGCACCAGACTAAACAGAGTTCTCAAAAGATAAAGCACAAATGGCTAAGAAGCACTTAAGAAAAATGTTCAACATCCTTAGCCATCAGGGATATGCAATTCAAAACTACCTTAAGACTTCATCTTACACCTGTCAGAATGGCCAAGATCAATAAAAGAAGTGCCAGCTTGTGCTATGTGGAAGAGGAGGCAGAAAAACTATAATAGTCAAAGGGATGAAGGACAGCAAGGCAACAGTGTCTTCCAAACATAACAGATCTGATGCTCATGTGAACTCAGACGATAGCAAGACTTGTAGGACCCACACAGATACAAACTAAACAGCGCCCCAGAACTAAGTTAGGGAAATAGACTGGAAATCCCATCCTGAACCAAGAATTTAACTCCCAATAACCACTCACAAAGGAAAAATTACTTTCTTCAAGGGAATGTCAATGGGTACTACATCACACTTGAGGTCAAGCCCTATGCCAAGCAGTAGATGGTGCATACAAAATAAACACAAAGGTATTTTTCAAGATTTTTTTTTGTCCCATATTGTTTTGTTGGGCTTTAGATTTTAGGTCTGATTTTCTTTATTTTGTTTTACCTTACTGGTTTCTGATATTCAGTTTGAATGGATCGTGTGTATGTGTGTGTGTGTGTGTGTGTGTGTGTGTGTGTACACTTATCTGTCTCTCAAGGTTTTTTTAGATACTCTTCCTTTGTTACTGTTTGTTCATTGTGTTGTATCCTTGTTTTTTTGTGTTTTTTATTTACCTGTTTAAGAGAGAGTGAGAAAAGGCATGGAATTTGAACAGTGGATAGGTGCAGAGGGTCTGGGAGATGAAGGATGGATTAAAACCCTTAACTTAATGATCAGAATATATTGCACAAAATTATTTTTAATAAATAATAAATAAAATGAAGAAGGAGAAGAGAAAGGAAGAGGAGAAATAAACACATTCAGGTAGCCCTAGGTTTGCTTTCACAGCACAGAATAAAACTGAGTATGGTATGGCAGATCTTTACTTCCACCACATGGAAGATAGAAGGAGATAAAGAAGTCCAAGGTCCCTCTGACAATGACCACTGGGAAGGGTTTGATGTCTGCACTCAGGTCCCTGGTACCCATTAAAGGTGCTGCCAGGTAATGCTGAGATTGTCTTGAAAATATGATTCTTGTATATGTGTAGGATCCACAAAAGAGACTATTTTGGTTCAATTCAAACTTACAAAGTATGGGAACAAAATAATGAGCTGGATCACATCATTGGCTCCTAAGAATATGGACACAAAATAGCACAACCTAGTCTAAAATGTCTGATTTGCTGAGCACACTTCACAGCAGTTACCCTCAGGTTTCTTTAACCTAGATAAAGTAGCCTATAAAAACAGCTCCAAGATCCCTCAGAGAGGAACGCAGGCTCTGGCCTGTCCATATTTACCTGCTCAGTCCTGAGGATGAACTCTTGGCAGTATGCAAGCTGAGCAAGTGTTTATCCAGTGCACTACATCCCATCATTTTTTAATCTTTTTTTAAAATTCTTCTTCTTTGAATACATCCTGACTACAGTGTTCCCTCCCTCTCCTCCTTGCAGCTCCACCCCTCACCCTCCCCTCTCCCCAAGATGTACTCCTCCTCTTTCTCCCAGGGACATCCTCTTTTTTTTTTTTTTTTTTTTTGGAGGATGAATCCCATATAGCTTTTGCTGGTCTCAAATGCACAGTATAATTGAGGATGACCTTGAATTTCTAGTTTATTCAGTGCAGGAAATTGAACCAAGGGCTTTAGGCATGCTAGGACCTTGATCTAGAAGTCTATCTAATACCTCCAGGCCTTGAGTCAACAGTAAGTCACATGGTATCTCTAAGAATAGACTTTGAGAAAATCTGATTTGAATCTTAGTTTTGCTCTCACTGGTATGATTTGGGGTAAATTATGTACCTTCTCTGAATCTCAGCTTTCTCATGAAAAGTATAAAAGCTGGTGATTATAGTCAAGTATCATGCTAAAGTATACATTTCTATAACATTACTTTAACTATGTCAAACACCTTAGTTATTATTTCAATGAACAGAACTGTAAACAGAAAGCAAGGAAGCCAGAGAGGAAAGGAGGATGAAGGATGAAGAAGAGGAAGAGGAAGAAGAGGGAGGAAGAGGGGAAAGAGGAGGAGAGGAAGTAGTAGTAGCAGTAGTGGTGGTGGCGATGGTGGTAATTGTAGTAGTAGTTCAAGATCACTTTCTACTAAGCAATGAGTGAAATCCAACTTAGGATAAATGAGGCTGTGCCCCTCTCCGGTGAAGAGTTCATTTAAATCTGCACTTCCTAGGAAAACAAAACAAAATGTAACTTTCCCATTTAAAAACAAAAACAAAAAAAACGCAGACAACTGATTTACTATGGATTAAAAGTTTGTATCTTTGCAAAGCATGAACACAGTATGATGACACGAGAAGTTGGGTCTGTGGGGGATGAGTAGTTCATAAAGGTATAATCTTCAAAAGCAGGATTCCAGTCAGCTCATAAGAGCAGGCTAGTCAGCCTGGGAAGATAAGCTGTAGATGAGCCATGAAGCAGGTCCGAACAAACTGACTAAGCCACTCATCATTCCTCTAAGTATAAAGATAATTAAATAAAAACAAATAGATTAGGTGGTTTTGCTTGATAGGCAGGAAGGCAGGAGTGGGTGAGTGGGAGGGGCACACCCCTCATAGAAGCAGGAGGAGGGATGGGGTTGAGGGTTTCTGGGGCGGGGGGGGGGGGGGGGATCAGGAAAGGAAATAATATTGGAAATATAAATAAATAAAATATCCAATTAAAAAAAAGAATACCAAATGATTATAGAAAAAAAGAATACAACCCTTACATATTCTTTCAAAAGCACTGAACAAAGACTATATATACTGTCAAGTCATTAGCTGGTACATGAGCAATAATTCATGGCACATTCATACAATAGAACACTATATACCACTGACAAATAAGCAACATGAATGCACCACTGACGTTCTGTACTAAGTAAAAGAAGTTTTATACAAAAGCTAAAGCTGTGTGATTTCAGTGATATGACAAGAAAAAGTAAAATCCATTCTCATTTGCTGAAATGGGAAAAGAAACTACATAAGGTAAATTCAAAGCCAATCTTAGCCACAGTGTGAGACTTCCTAAAGCAAAGCAAAAACTAGATAAAATGATTAAAAAAAAAAACAATTATAACACCAACGATGTATAATATATGTATAATCAGACAATATATAAAATAATCAGACATTGACTTGTCGGGTTCAGAAGCATGCATCTGCATCGTATCAGTTAATCTCGTAACTTTTAGATTAAACTAAGAATATTTCTGAGTAATATTCAATCTACAATAATTAATTAATAGATTAAATTTAAACATATCAACTTATAAATTAAATAACTAAATGGTGACTTGCCAAGTTGTTGTTGTTTATCAATTCTGGCTAAATATAATTATTTTATAAGTAGTTACACTATAAATAATTTCATGCTGAGCAGTGGTGGCACAAGTCTTTAATCCCAGCACTTGGGAGGCAGAGGCAGGTGGATTTCTGAGTTTGAGGTCAGCCTGGTCTACAGAGTGAGTTCCAGGACAGCCAGGGCTACACAGAAAAACCCTGTCTTGAAAAAACAAACAAACAAACAAAATAATAATTTCATATTTTACTTATTCAAATTTATATTAATTTTCAAAATATTTTATCTACTAATTTCTTCTTTTTTTTTTTGGAATTGACTCTTTGGGGTTTTGTTTTGTTTGTTTATTTAAGCAAAGACTGCTTTTAAAACACAGCAATGGGGTTGGTTTTCAGTGATACTTTTAGGTAGCCAGTCAACAATCTGGCATAACAGGAGCACAAAGTTGCCATTTCAAAATCTCTTGTAGGAACAGCTCAGGGAGGATTTAAACAGTAGCACTTATTGTTACAGTTCCCTAACTGCACCTTCTGAGATCACCAAATATGTAATGACATTTATAAGTGCTTAGTGTCTGTACCCACAATGTCCAGCCAAGATGCATGTCTATCTTGCTATAGTTATATCCAATTTCAGAGTCCAAGGATTACAGCCTGAGTATTAATTGAAAACCATTAGACCCAGAGAAACCATCTGGAGCTTCCCTTTTTATCATAATCTCAGACCCTTGAAGTCTAAGATACAGAAACACCACTTACATGAATAGTTTGTATACAACTACTCTGCTATAGTGGGAAAGTACAGCTCATAAAAACATCTAATTACTACTATCATCCGGCTATTCGCATTTCAATCACAAGCATGACAAGAACATTTAACCCAATCACTTATGAACTGTCCAATACATCACACTAAGATTCAAAAATCTTTTTCTCTTTCTTTCCCTCTACTTTTTTCTCAATCTGTCTCTCCCTCCCCCACTCTCTGTGTAGTGGGATGTGTGTGTGAATGTGTGTGTGTGTGTGTGTGCACACACACGTGCGCGCGCACACAAGCGCAATAGGATGTCACTATACAGCCCTAGGGGTCTGGAACTTGCTATGTGGACCCAACTGGTATCAAGCTTACAGTGGCCATTCTGTCTCTGTTCCCAGACTTTTACCACTACTCCTGGCAAAAGTCTACTACTTCTGAATTCCTACCTGTGCTGACTAACAATGACCTAATTGATCCATCATACATTTATGTTTTATTCCAATCTGGTCCATTTGGAGATGTCACTCCAATGATCACCAAACTGGGAAGAAAGCTGAAGATAAATAAATAAACTTGAATTATTTAAAAATATTGATAAGACTATTCCAATTTAGTTTAGCATAATTCACATCTGGGGTAATCAAAATGCTTTAGGATGAGATATAAATTAGAGACCTGTAATGAGTGATTCATAAATGACAACTTGGAAGGATGGACCATCTAGAGACTGCCATACCCAGGGATCCATCCCATAATCAGCCTCCAAACGCTGACACCATTGCATACACTAGCAAGATTTTGCTGAAAGGACCCTGATATATCTGTCTCTTGTGAGGCTATTCTTGGGCCTAGCAAACACAGAAGTGGATGCTCACAGTCAGCTATTAGATGGATCACAGGGCCCCCAATGGAGGAGCTAGAGAAAGTACCCAAGGAGCTAAAGGGATCTGCAACCCTATAGGTGGAACAACAATATGAACTAACCAGTACCCCAGAGCTCTTGTCTCTAGCTGTATATGTATCAGAAGATGACCTAGTCGGCCATCATTGGGAAGAGAGGCCCATTGGTCTTGCAAACTTTATATGCCTCAGTACAGGGGAACGCCAGGACCAAAAAGGGGGAGTGGGTGGGTAGGGGAGTGGGTGGGGGGGTGGGTATGGGGGACTTTTGGGATAGCATTGGAAATGTAAATGAGGAAAATACTTAATTTAAAAAAAAGGGAAAAAATGACAACTTGGGTTTTAGGGGACTAGCCTGTTTACTGTTTATAAAAGATTTGGCTGGCATTCCATCTTTATTTCCTCTGCATTCTTTTAGAAATACTGCAGTCTTCAGCATACAAAGCCATATATAAATGAGCTGAAGGCAAACAATGAAGGTTTTCAGTTAAAACTTCTATGGAATTGTATATTTAACTCGGATATTTTGTCCTGAAACCATGCACTGAATCAAGAGAGTAGAAATACTAAAATAAATTCAGTAAGAACCAGTATTTTAATCAATATCTAAAACATGCACCCTAGAAGTATTGTTTTAAACAACAGATACTATAAAAAATTAGTGACAGTATGATTGGCAATATTTAAAATACAAAAAGATACAGTAAAAGTCAAATAGAATTGTTTTGAATGTAGTCTTAAGATTTGCAGGTTTTGTAAATATGTGTGTTTGCACATATTCTGGTGAACAAGCAAGGAGCAATACAAAAGGGTGGTTACCTGTCTACATCAGCAAGGCAGCTTTACAATGTAAGAAATGCCTAAGCCCTCCTTTATTTACCCAGAAACAGCAGCCAAATAACCTAGTATCCATCATGCAAGTGTGTGCTTAGTATGATCTAAAGAAATACAATACTGACTAAGATATGAAGGTAATTTGTAGTTACAGAGTAACAAAATTCTCTTCAGATTTCCCATAAATTCTATTAGTACTTAACAGGAAGGTTACTTAGTATATTCTTGAAGACCAAAAAAAAAAAAAAACTTTATGAATGAAGTAACATCTAAAAGATGAACTGAAAATTAGGAAAGGTAGAGAACAAAATATTTCATGCTGAGGAGCCAACCATCATGAAAACACTGAGGTGAGGAAAAAGTATAGTCCTAGTTTGCTTTCTGTTACTATGATAAAACACTGAGCAAAACAACATGGCAGAGGAAAAAGGTATATTCGGCCTATTTTTGGCCTACTGTGAGTGAGGGAAGACAAAACAGAAACTCAAGGTAGGAGGAACCCGGAGGCAAGAACTGAAACAGAGACCTCAGGGAACGCTACTGCTTATTGGCTTGCTCTCCCTGGCTTCCTCAGTTTGCTTCTGTATACCAACCCAAGGCCACCTGCCCAAGGGTGGCACTGCCCACAGTGGGTTGGGCCCTTCCAACAATGATCATTAATATCCACCAAGACATGCCCACAGGCTAGTATGATAGAGGCAATTTCTCAGTTGAGGCTCTTTCTCCCCAAGTTGCTCTCGGTTGTGTCGAATTGGTAAAAACTAATTAATTAGCACATAATCGAGGAACTGGTAATCACAGACCCAATCACATTAGCCAATCGTGTGTTAAACATGCATGATATGGATGTAGAGGATATGGATGTAGGATCCCAGTACATCAGGATCCTAAAGTAGAAGTACCACAAGTCCCAGGCCTGGGTAATGTTTTCTTAATAAAAATGTCATTTTTGAGATCCGACTACACAGTACAGGTCTTCTTACAAATATTAGTATTGATATTTACAGATTTTTTTTCACTTGCCATGATCCACATCTAATAGAAGAATAATTTCTTTAAGGTCTGAAAAAGGTAACTAGGAGGTAGGCATGGTAGCATATGCCTATAATCCCTGCACCAAGGCAGGGTTGAAAAGGAAAATCCTGAATTCCATGAAAGCCTAGTTTATATTAACAGAGCCTTGTATTGAAAAAGGGAGGGAGGGAGGGAGGGAGGGAGGGAGGGAGGGAGGGGAAAGAGAAAGGAAAAAGGAAAGGAAAAGGGAAAGGAGAGAAGGGAGAAGATAACTGGCTTTGTCAGGAAAGATTTTAAAATATTGAGATGATCAAAACAGATTCGTAAATATCCTATTTTGGCCATTTTTCCTCCTCTGAACTTTCTTAAAACTATAAATTATGGATAACTGATACAGGTAATATTTTTTGGAAAATATGCAAATAGAATTTGTCAAGCAAAGGTCTCATTCCACTACCTGATTACAGAAGAAACCAGTTTCAGATCTGTTAGATAACTCATGTCCACATTCTTGTTGTTACTCAAATGTGTGCTTTGTCAGTTATATGAGATACTTGTGACATGTCACTGCTTCTCTTATTAATGACTAAGGCATAGAATGCATTTGTTAAAAACTCCTGTATATTTTTATGAGTCATGGTTTTGTACCAAAGCACAATTTTAAGGTTTATAGATTCTACAGGTGCATGCATAAGGCTTCTTCTATTACACTACAACTCTAGTCATATAAGTACCCTGTAGCTGTCTTCAGACACACCAGAAGAGGGCATGGGATCCCATTACAGATGGTCGTGAGCCACCATGTGGTTGCTGGGAATCGAACTCAGTACTTCTGGAAGAGCAGTCAGTGCTCTTAACTGCTGAGCCATCTATCCAGCCCCTTCTGTTTATTCTTAAATGTTAATTTGTACATAAATTTGTTACACCTCATGCAAAGAGTCACATGAAATTTTCTAGAGCTCTCATGGTGAAACTTACTGAGAAGTTCAAAGGGCTTGTACTTGACTCTTTCAGCTAGCTTCTTCATATATTCTCAGTTAGTACCTTCCTGTGGCATTCCAAAGGAAAATAAAACTACCTTCTCATTCTAAGGCAGCTGTTCTCAACCTGTGGGCTGCAATCCCTTTGGAGGTCACATATTACATATCCTGCCTTTCAGATATTTACATTATGATTCAGAACAGTAGCAAAATTACAGTTATGAGATAGCAATGAAAGAATGTTATGGCTGGGGACACCACAACATGAGGAACTGTATTAAAGGGTTACAGCATTAGGAAGGTTGAGAGCCACCACTCCAAGGCTTTTCATGACCAGGCAATCACCATAAAAAATAATCCTATAATTCCTGCCATTAAAACCACCATCAGGCATTTTCCCTGTAAAATGACATTGGAGAAACTACATAACAATTAAAGTGAGTCATTATAAAGAGTGAGAGGAAGATACAAGCCAACTGAGAACTAATGAACCTTTTGTCTCCTATTTTTTCTGGCTGATCTTTTATGTCATAGTATGTTTCCTTTCTGAACCTCATCTTTTTGAAAGACTGACAAGTTGGTTTAGTTGAATTAAATCTAACATTCAAACTTACACAGTGGAACCGGTGGTGATGTTTCATTATAACATAAACATAATAATGGGCCATACTTGTGAAAATCAATAAACAAGAGTATCATAAAACCGTTAATTCAAAAGATCAGAGTCCAGTGTACAGATTTCTATAAGATAGGTTTATTTACTTGCTTAACAAAGCTGCCAGTACAAAGCGTCTTTTGTTAACGGTGACACATGTTCAAGGTGTACTGCTTTCTAACACTTACCCTTCGCCACTGGTGAAAGGCAACAAGATCTCTTTACAAAGTCTCATCTTTTTCAATAAATTTTGCATGAAAACATGTTATCCTGGCACAAAGTTGCCTGCTGTCACATTGGAAGTGTGATAAATGTTTAATGAAAACAACACCACACAGCTTGGTGTCAGACAACAGCTATCACACAGTCCTGCTTTGATCCAAACAGACACTTAAAAGGAGTTCTAAGCATGCTCTGCACCACAGAACTCTATAACCTATATGCAAATTGGAGTAAATTAGCATAAGTGACTTCCTGCTGCATAAAAAAATAAGAGGTAAGAAAAAATATGACAGGCTTTCTAAGTATGCAACTGCTGTCAAAACTCAGAGTCCAGCTTTCCCAAATCACTTCCAACATCTTCTGCCAAACATCAGGTAGAAGCAAAAATACGCTATCAACAGGAATTTATACATGGAACTCAAAGTTACAAACACTGGAAGGCTGCCAAGGAAGATCTGTGACATACTCCTAAGTTAGGATTGTTACATTGTAATGCTGTTCTTACTATACACTGCTTTTACATTTACAGTTTTTAAAGTACCAAATCCCCATTTTATAGAAGAACCAATTGTATAGTCAGGGAAATTCTTAAATTTCTCAGAAAGAATTAAATTCAAAAAGTTATAACGCATCATTAGAATGTATAAACTTAAGCTCAAATAACTGTGCAAAATATTCCAGAAGCCTTAATGCTTGCTTAACCTAGAACATTGTTTTGCCTAGTCAGACACAAGTAAAGGCATAATGGTAAAAACCCTCCACTGAGCAGGTTACTCTTAAGGAAAACTAACTGTTCCACATGAATTAACATGTCAGTGGCTTGTTCTTCTCTGTGCAGCTGTGAAAGAATCCTGCAGATCTGATCAGTTAAAAATAGCAGAAACTTGTTGACAGAGCCTGGTAGCTGGCTGGCTTCTAGAAAGGCTTTCTCTATTTTCTCATGGCAGAAAGATAAACACAAGTCAAGAAAATCCTTCAGAAGGAATTCACTACTTCAATAACAATCCCCACTCTGCCATAACAATGTTAGTTTATTCAATAAAGCAAAGTTTAGTTGGCTTATTCACATCTTAAAAGACCTCATGTCCCAACAATACTGCACCAAATTACCAAATATCTACCACATGAATTTGGTTGGCTGGGCAGTAAGAACCCTAATAGATGAACCCACGAGTGATGCTGCTGGGGTACACATGTTCACCATCATCACACCAAGTTCCAAGCATGAGACCTAAGGATGTTATAAACTTCTGAGTACTGTCTCCCAGTAACAGTTTTTTTCTTAGAAACCAAATGTTATAAATATAATTTTTTTAAAGGTTACTGTCTTAAAATCTCATATTTGAGATATAAATGGCAAAATATTCCCAGTGGTGTAATAATTGTACTTTTAGCTTGGAGGTGACCAACAAGTGTCTACTTGGAATCAAGTCCTGCTCAATTAGAAGAAACACATGCATAGTGCTGTAAACCTAGTCAAATACCTGTGTCTGAAAGATCACAGACACTGCAAAAGAACCTATTACTGCCATTTCACCTCACTAATCTAACTTCTAATTTTATTCTAAGTATTTATATGTAAGCAAAACATGTATGACATGTTTTATCATTTTATAAATGTAATATTTTTAAGGTTATCTTTTTTAAAATCTCATATTAATTATTCGCATCACATTATAAGGATCCCTACAAATGACACCCTGCCAGTTTCTATGACATTCTTTAAATCTGAACATAAGCAAAGTAGGAAACAAAATGAGCAAATCAATTTAAAACAGAAGGAATTCATACTATAATCATTCAGATATTCCAGGTAAAAGTGTGTCTCGCTTTGCCACTGTTACACTTTCTTTTGCTTTGTGGTTTATAGTTGTATACTGTAAGTTCTATAGATCATAGATATGCTTAAGCTGGGTTGATAAGGCAAAGGTTCTAAGCCTGAAGAAACATAAGCACGTGGATTACTTTCTCATATATGTAAAGCACCTAGGTTACACAGCACAAGTTCAAACACTTGTGATTGGATTGTATATCCAGAATGGACTAAGAATTCCATCCTAATTATAATAATCTGGAGTCTTTTCTTCTCTTCACTTATACATTTTAAAAAGTCATCTGGAAAAAGGAAGCTACTGAAGCACTAATAGAATAAATTTGATGCTGTAGGACTTACTTGTAAATAGAATTAAATAAGAAGCGTTACATGTTGTTATTTTAACTCAATAATTTTTTTAGAGAATATATACTTCAAGAAACATGCAAGATACTGGCAAGCCCTTACCTTCTTTTATTCTTAATAAAATTTACCCAAAGAGTTGGAACAGGAAGCTCCTTAGAGAGAACTTAGTTTGCATACTGCTATAGAGTTACTGAATGTTTCAACTCACCCGCGTTTGATGCTGTGCACTTCTTTGTCTTTGCCTTTATCCTTCTCCTTTTCTCTTTTCTCTTTGTCCCGGACTTTGCGTCTGTCTCTGTCCCTGGACCTGCTACGAGTTCTTCTGTGACTGGATCTTTCACTGCTTCTACTATGTGAGCGTGGACGAGGCCTTGACCTGGACCTACAATAAACAGATTGTATTAAATAGATTTAGTCTGCCTTGAATTTAAAATGCAATTGACCTAAATTACTTTAAAGTACTCAGTTTCAACTCTTAGCCCCAAAATTAATTGTGTAAAGCAAGAATATAAATGATTCTCTACACATGATTACTTTTATGTGATTTTATTTCTCTACACGTGTATCACTTTTATATACAATTATATGCAGATATATAGACAGTGTCAATTTTCAAGGAAATTAAGCTTCAATCTAAATGTAAATATAGGAAAATTTTGAGATGTAAGTAATAGGATAAAAGAGTACCATGTGGGTCCGCAGCTTCCCCGGCCTTCAAGGACCTGTCAGCAATGACCCGGCCCCAGATCCCCGCCCCACAGTCCTGCCTGGCTCCCAGGCAGCTCACTGTAATCAGGGACATAGGTGAAACTCCTCCCAATCCACCTGCTTACTGGAATCCCACAGAACAGCAGAAAAAGACTTTGCCGCACCCTGTCAGAGCTCAATCCCCCTTCCAGTCCACCCCCCGTCTGCACTCTGAGATCAGTATGCTGCCTCGTTATGATGCCCTACCATCCCACACCTCTGCCTGCCTCCTAAGAAGCCTGCTCTAACCCAGGACACACTTCACCAGCCTCCTGGGAGGTCTGCCCCAACCTGGGTCATCCAAGCTAGCCAACACCATAGACAACCAGATCCTTAAAAGCAAGAGCAAGAACATACAACAGAAGCCAAGGCAATGTGGCACCATGATCCCAGCTATCCCACTACAGAAAGCCCTGGATAGCCTAACACACCTGAAAAGCAAGATTGTGACTGTAAATCCCATGTCATGAAGATGGTAGAGGCATTTAAAGAAGACATAAATAATCCCCTCAAAGAAATACAGGAAAACACAGGGAAGCAAGTAGAAGCCCTAAAGAGGAAACAAATAAATCCTGTGAAGAAATAAAAAAAAAACCAAACAATCAAACAGGTGAATGAAATGAACAAAATAGTTGAAGATCTAAAAATGAAAATAGAAGCAATAAGGAAAACACAAAGGAAAGCAACCCTGGAGATGGAAAACCTAGGAACTACAGACAAAAGAATCACTAACAGAACACAAGAGATGTAAGAAAGAATCTCAGGTGTCGAAAACACCATAGAAGAAATTGATACATCAGTCAAAGAAAATGCCAATGTAAAAAGTTCCTATTGCCAAACATTGAGGAAATTTGGGACACAGTGAAAAAAACAAATTTAAAAATAATAAGGGCCAGGCAGTGGTGGCGCAAACCTTTAATCCCTGCACTTGGGAGGCAGAGGCAGGCAGAGCCAAGTTCAAGGCCAGCCTGGTCTACAGAGTGAGTTCCAGAACAGCCAGGGCTATATAGAGAAACCCTGTCTCGAAAAACAAAACAAAAGAGAAAACAAACAAACAAACAAACAAACAGAATAAAAAGAATAGAAGAGGATGAAGACTATAGTTCAAAGGGCCAGAAAACATCTTCAACAAAATCATAGGGGGAAAAAAAAAAAACTTCCCTAACCTTAAGAAAGAGGCTAACTACTATAAACATGCAAGAAGCCTACAAAAAAACAAATAGAGTGGACCAGAAAAGAAAATCCTTCCACCACATAATAACTAAAACAATAAACATACATAACAAAGACAGAATATTAAAAGCTGCAAAGGAAAAAGGCCAAGTAACATACATAGGCAGACCTATCAGAATTACACCTGACTTCTCAACTGAGACTCTAAAAGCCAGAAAGAAGATCCTATATGGAATGGTACTGATGCTAAGATCCTATTCCCCAATTGGTTCTTGATCAATCAGTAAAGATGCCATGGGCTAATTGCTGGATAGAAGGAAAGAAGCAGAACTTCCAGGTCCCTGCAAGCAGGCTAAGAGATGCAGGAGGGGAAGGAAGACTTCACCATGCTTTGGAGGAAGAAAAGGTGACCAGACATGAGACCTAAGGTGGATTGGCCATGGTCCACTTCCCCAGGTGGGAGATTAGAAATGCAACTGAAATAGGGGCAGATTAAAGGTGCTGAGCTAAGAGTATTGGGAAGGGCATGCTAGCCAAGGAAGATTAGAAGCACTCAGCAATTGGGCCAATAAGGTAAGTTGAAAATAAGTTAAAGTGTGTGTGTGTGTGTGTGTGTGTGTGTGTGTGTGTGTGTGTGTTTGTGTGTGTGTGTTTCATCCACGGATCTGAGGGAACATGGGCAGGGCTCCACCCAGAGTTTAAAAGTGGGGTAGCAAAAACTACACGCTACAAGATGCTGGACAGATGTCTTGCAGAACCTACAAGACCACAGATGCCAGCCTAGTCTATTATAACCAGCAAGACTCTTAATCATTATAGATGCAGAAATCAAGATATTACATGATAAAACCAAATTTAAATAATATATTTCTACTAATCCAGCCCTAGAGAGGATACTAGAAGAAAACTCCAACACAAGGAGGGTAACTACACCCAAGGAAACACAAGATTTTAGTGATCTCACAGCAAAACCGAAAGAAGATAGCCACACAAACATATCACCTCCAACAACAAAATAATAGGATCTAACAATCTTTGGTCTTTAATTTCTCTCAACATCAATGGACTCAATTCCCCAATAAAAAGACACAGGCTAACAGACTGAATACGTAAATGAGATCACTCATTATGCTGCTTACAAGAAACACACCTCAACTACAAAGATAGACATTACCTAAGACTAAAGAACTGGAAAAAGGTGTTCCAAGCAAAGAAAGAAACAGAAAACAAAAAAGAAAGAAATGTGTGGTAAATTAATTTAACTAATCATCTGACTTTATGCACAACATATAACTTTAGATACAACATTCTGTGTACTTAAACTTTCTAAAATTTAGTTTTTTTCATGCTAAGAAAAAATAATGGAAGCAAATATGTGTTAGGGCCGGGCGTGGTGGCGCACGCCTTTAATCCCAGCACTCGGGAGGCAGAGGCAGGCGGATTTCTGAGTTCGAGGCCAGCCTGGTCTACAAAGTGAGTGCCAGGACAGCCAGGGCTACACAGAGAAACCCTGTCTCGAAAAACCAAAAAAAATATGTGTTAGGAAAATGACTCAGTAGGTAAAGTGCAGGTTGTGAAAACATGGAGACCTGAGTTCATATTCAGTAACTCATATTAAAGCTGGGCAGCATCTGTAACATCAGCATTGAGTATAATTCCTTCCAAGGACCTACTTGCTGCCTGGTCTAGTCAAACTGGGGAGCTCCAAAATCAGTGAGAGACTCTCTCAAAAAATAAGGTAAGAAAATGACTGAATAAGCCATCCTAACATAAACTTCTTGTCTGCACATGTGCTTACACAAAGGAGCACCCAGACACACACAAGAGCACAGTGCTAGCCAGTAAACTTTCCTTGTTTGCTTTGTTCTTGTTGAATATTTTTGTAGTAGAGTCTTAAACTTCTAAGCCCCAGCAATCTACATGCCTCAGCCTCCTGTGCATCAGTGTCTTGAGATGGAGAACTACAGATAAACAGCATCACATTTAGTAAAAAGGAAATTCTAAACATCCAAATAATGTTTTAATTCTCTTCAACTAATATACAAATGTATTTAATATAATCTATAAAAAGAGTTCTTTCATTCTTAGAATCTCTTTTATCTATTCACTATTGTGATGGTTTGTATATTCTTGGACCAGGGAGTGGCACCATCTGGAGGTGTGGCCTTGATGGAATAGGTGTGACCTGGTTGTAATAGGTGTGCCACTGTGGGTGTGGGCTTAAGACTCTCACCCCAGTAGCCTGGAAGTCAGTCTTCCACTAGCAGCCTTTGGATGAAGATGTAGGACTCTCAGCTCTGCCTGTGCCATGACAGCCTGGATGCTGCCATGCTCCCACCTTGATGATAATGGACTGAACCTTTGAACCTGTAAGCTAGCCCAAATTAATTGCTGTTTTTTATAAGACTTGTCTTGGTCATGGTGTCTGTTCACAGCGGTAAAACCCTAACTAAGACAACTATTATTTCTATTTTCTCAATGTGATCATAAGGCCACTTACCCACTGTAACCATGAGTCATATAAAATGAGGCATTTTTGTTAGGTAAGATATATTATGTGCTAAGAAGTAATGGACTCAGGTCTGGGTTAGAGTACTGACTGTGAGTACAGAACAGATAAACTCCAACAGAAAAACTTCTGATTTAAAAAAACAACCAAAGCCCAACTCGCAACAGGGATAATGAAAGGTGAATCCTGAAAGAAAACGTCAAGGATGACATCCAAATATTCTAAGTGTTCCACCACTGAACTATATACTCAGCTCTGTGATATTCAAAACTTTTTATGTGTAAACTATTTTCAAACCTCTAGCTGAATTCTAATCATCTTAAGAACAGCAGACTCTAAACAGCTAAGAATAAAAGCATGGAACCAAAATATCAGCTCTCCTTACAAGCACAAGACCTCTGCAACCTCAGACCAAGTTAATATCCTGCTGAAACAAAGGCTAAGATCATATTACTGAGAAGTATTACCAGAATGATATGCATCATGCCCAGTATACAAGCTTTATATATACTACATATACAAAGCTGAAAATTTTGGTCCATTCTTGGAGTGGGGGAGGTGAAAAATGTAGTGAATGGAAATGAAGTCTGTGGGTACAGGAGATGTTTGAATTAGTAGGCAACTATACTCTCAATGAATATAAAAACAAAACAATCTCAGTAAAAAACCAACAGAAAACTCTGGAAAAAAATTTTTAAAGGAATTCTAGAACTGAAACCAACTTTAAAAAATATGTTGAACAAAATTTAAAACAGATTGGTAGATATGGCCAGAATCTGCATCTCATCATAATTAAATCACTAATTATAAAATCTAGCCACTGGGCATCTAGAAAAGGGTGCCTGCTCTCATGATGTTTAGTGAATATATTGCCAGAAGGCTTTTTTTAAAAATAACATTTAGGCATGAGAAAGAAATAAAGGACATTAAAAAAAAGGGGGGTCGGGGGGATGAAGTCCAACTATCTAACATACACCAAAATCCTAAAAAAATTCGCCAAAAAACTATTACAACTAATTAAAATTCAGTAATGTTGTAGTATATAAAAACCAACATACAAAACTTAGTGCAGCCAGGCATGATGGCATAATCCTAAATTTTCAACATCTGGGAAGTTGATGCCCACACATCAGTAGGTTGAGGTAAGACTTGCTACACAATGAGTTCTAGACTACTCAGTACTATTGTATCAAGACCCACTTTTAAAAACAAAACAAAATGCCTCAGTAGAACTTCATTTTATTTTTGGTAGTCCTTGGAATCAAAGCCACACTGTTACAAATGTTAGGAAGATTCTCTACTTCTGAGATTTATATCTAACTGGCTCAGCAGCATCTTAATACATCAAAGATATTGCTGAGAAAATCAGGAGAGCAATCTCGTAACAATAGCTATAAAATAAAAATCCAGAAACAAATTTAACCAAGGATGTAAAAGATTTTTATAAGAAATATTACAAAATCTTAAAAAAAGTAATGAAAGTCATAAAATACTGAATTTTTCCCATGTTCAAATACCGAAAGAATAGTTTAAAATGTCCATACTCAACATAACAATTTACAAATGTAATGCAATCCCTGTCAAAATGCCAATAACATTCTTCATGAAGCTATAAAACAAAATTCTAAAACTTAACATGGAAATCAAAAAAATTCTAACCACTTGAACAAAGCTAGAGATATCACAATTTGAATTTAAGACATAACCACACTGTACAAACAGAGTCAGTAACACAGTGTGAGGTCTGCATAAACAGTTATACAATGAATGAAGCACAATAGTGATCCCTGACACAAGCCATCTGCAGCAAAAGTAAGTCTTGACAAAGGCACAAATATACACACTGAGGAATAGAGAGAGCCTTCCCAATAAAGGATGGTGTTAGAAAAGTAGATATCTAAGCACCAGAGATTGAAACATGACATGACCCCTGTCTTTTGTCCTGCACAAAATCAACTTGAAATGGATGAAAAAGTTAAATATTAAGATTGAAATTACTAAAGAAAAACCAGGAAATCTTTAAGATACTGGTATGTTTTAAATATGGCAACAATGCATAGACATTGGAAAATGAAATTGAAAAACAGAAATATATTAACAAATATATTAATTTATATATAGGTATAAAGATTGGAATTGCATATAATGTTAACTAGTATATAGTATGCATATAACATATAGAACTAATGCATGTTAACCAAAAGCAATTTAAAGATAGGTAAGCTACTTTAAACTCTAAAAATGCTTTAAGACCTTTATATTTTGAATAAGTGTCTAATAATATATTGTAGTTTGCTTGCTGATATGCATTTGGGCAAAATCATATTTTTACTACACTTGAAATATATATGTTAGTAATATGCTCAAAATTAGATAAATATTAAGTTAAAAATAAAGAATTCCTCAAATAATGGTTTTCTCAGAGAAGTTATCTCTTCTTTGTTTCCCTATATACAAAATGACAATGATGTTAACTACCTTAAGCTATGATTTACTTACGTAAATTGTGCATTAATAGCCATTAATAGCCATGGGAGTCAGAAGACAGTAACTGAGGCCTGTACTAATTTGTATCATGTGAGTCAGAAGCACATGAAATATGCTATCTTCTACCATAGCTAATGTAATTAAAAAATATTCTAGTCAGACAGTGGTGACGCACACCTTAATCCAGCACTCAGCAGGCAGAATCAGGTGGATTTCTGTGAATTCGAAGCCAGAGTGGTCCACAGAGCTGGTTCCAGGATAGCCATTGCCACACAAAGAAATCCTGTCTTGAAAACCAAATCCAACTAAACCAAAAGTAACCAAAACAAAACAAAGCCGTGTTCTGAACCTTTAAGACGATAAGTTCAACATAGAGCTCACACAAATCTAGTTGTATTTCTATTATACAGGGAAGGAAACAACAATCTGCAAAAAGCCATGTGTTCTCCACAGGTAATCGTTAATAACAACACAAATGACCTGTTACGTTTGCTCTCACCTGGAAGACCTATCACCTACCGTGCCTCTGAGAACACACACAAGCCTATGAGAGCACACACAGATCTGGGAGATAAGCTACTGTCCCAGGAAAACAAGGTTCAACTGGCACTGCCCTAGAAAAACAGATCATGATAACTGTCCTATGATCGCTGGAGCAACACTAGAATCTGCATAACAAAGGCATTTTATCAGTCGTTATCCAACCCATCCTTCCCTCTGCACCTTCCTTCTCAAACTCTAACCTCAATCTCTTCAGTCTACTAAGAAAATTCAGTTAGCTTTAAAGTGTCGTGGTTTCCCCTGACATACTCTGCTTTAGAAAACATACGCCTTCAAGTTCTCCAAACTTGTCTTGCTCGTTATTCACTGAATACACCCAAGAAATTTGTGTCATTCTAGAATACTCTTATCAATCTTGTTGTGTGACATATTAAACTAGGGTGGCAAAAGCACACCTATACATTAAGGTTCCCATTATATTAAATCAAACAACGTAATACATTTTTTAAAAGGCACCACAGTATACAATGTTACGGAATCTTCTTAATCTTGCTTATGATTTTCACATAATAAAGATATTCCAAAGAACTCCCATGGAAGGAAAGATAACAAATGCAAACCTAGAGGCAGAGTAAAATTATAAAATATGGTTTTAGAGAACTATAAAATCACACACAGATTTTAAAAGAACTAGGGTAAAAACAAAATAAAGGTAATTAAGCTATTGACTTTTTGGTTATTACAAGAATTATTTTACACAAATTTGGATAAGATTCATATCATAGACATATGATCAAGTCTGTATGCAGGTATGTAGCTTTACTTACAAATCTGAAGAGTCTCATCAAGAAAAAATAACAGATCGGAATAAAAAGACTTCCTACTCTGACCAAACAAAGAGAAAGGAAACTATATTAGCATTTAAGATGTCATTTGTCCCCAGTTCCTTAAATAAATACCTTCCTGACAAATCACTCTAGAAGTCTCTGGAGTACAAAAGCCAATATGGAGATGTATTATAAGCAAAGAACCATTTGGTAAAAAATGTGGGACTCTAGAACACACAATATATAAGCAATAAATGGACAGCAAGATGTCCTATTATACCAGATAAATGCTTTCAATATCTACAGAATAAGAAGAATAACCATAACATCTCTACATAAAATGAATTACTGCCCTCAAAAGCCAATTTTTCAAGTTTAATTGGCTAATAAGTTCTAAACACATGTAATCAAAACAGATACCTTAATATTTTGACTTTCAAAAAATAGCTTCAGTACTTCAGAGAGTCCTTGAGTGCTATAAAGATAACATTTACGATAAAATAAAAATTATAATTAAAATTAAATAATTACATATTGAATAAAACCTAGCATAGATTTCACGTAAGGATGACACTATAAACAAGGGGATTGAATTCCACTCCCTACCAAAACCTAATTAAAGCCATAACCAGGGGCATTTTTTAAAGACCTACACTTTATACACTGTGGAAAAAGAACTGTTCATTGGTGGGTTGCTGGTAGTGAAAAACTAAAAAACAAAATGGTAAAACTCAAGCCTCTACAAAACCACGATTACATCACAGCACCTGAAAACAGTAAATTCTGATTGTCTACTTACTTCAAGAAGCACCTCAGAAGCCCAACAAGCAGCTCAAAGAGTCAGGTGCAGATACTTACACTCAACCAATGGACAGAAACCAGGGACCCCTGTGGTCTAATTAGGTAAAAGCTAGAAGAAGCTGAGGAAGAGGGCAACCCCAGAGGAAGACCAGCAGTCTCAACTAACCTGGACCCCTGAGATCTCTCAGACACTGAGCCACCAACCAGGCAGCAAACACCAGCCGATACAAGGCCCCTGACACATATGCAGCAGAGGACTGCCTGGTTTGGCCTCAGTAAGGGAAGATGCATCTAACCCTAGAGAAATTTGAGGCCTCAGGCAGTGAGGAGGTCTGGTGAGGTGTGTGTGTGGGGGTGAGGTGTGTGTGTGTGTGTGTATGTGTATGTGTGTGTGTGTGTGTGTGTGTGTACATGCTTTTGGAGATGGGGTAGGGGGATGGGATGAGGAATAGTGAGGGCTGACTGGAAGGGGGAATAACAACTGAACTGTGTAAAAAAAAAAGGATTAAATGATTAATAATAATGTCATTCAAAATTAAAAAAAAAAAAAAAAAAGAAGGACCTCAGAGATTGGTGATGCACAGCCCTGGATCTCAAAGGGTATTTGCAGAAAGGATTAACTAAGTAGAGAAAACTGCCCTAAACTTCAGTGGTAGCAGGGCATTAACAGGGCACACGGAATCCAGGGAGAACGATAAATATTGCTAACAGGGGCACTTCCTTTTCCAAATTCCTGGCTGTGGTGATACAAGCCACCTACTCTGCTATGCCTTCCCTGTAAAGATGGAATGAGACCTCTGAATCCCTGAGTCAAAAAAAAAGAATCAACTTGGCATCAACCTTCTCCACTGAAAATGCACAGCCAAACAATGGCTTTGGTTTTTCTGAAGCACTCAATAGGAGACAAATGTGTGCTTAGATACCACACATAACAAACTCAAAATAAGAAATCAAAATAAATTTGTACTAATTTTTACTAGTCACTAACATATCAAGGGTATACTACAATTTCTAGATAAATCAAAGTATAATTAAAAATGCAAATTTAAAAGCTCAAAGAAAATAAAATTAATCTAAAAGAGTGGATGAAGTTTAAAAATGAAGAAAAACATCCATAAACAAACAAAAAACAAAGACTAAGATGGCAGATTTAAATTTAAGTATGTTAGACATAAGCATAATTCAACTAAATAATGGAAAAGAACATTAGACTGAAATAGCAAAACTACAGACAACTTTCACATTGAAAGTGAAAAATAAAATCAGAGAAAGGTTTAGTATGGAAAAATATCATGTAGACATAAGCAAAAAGAAGTATCATGGAATGTACCAACATATAAAGGAGACGTCCAAGTACAACCACAGAGAGCTAAAGCAAGGCCATCCCTTCATGATGGCAGCTCAATCCACAACAAAAGAATAGGAAATCTGAATCTGCAACACGTAGTAGGATAGCCAACAAATACAGAAAGCAACAGTAAGAATCTTTGAGGTAGAACTCTAAGTACACACTTGTGTGTAAGCTCTGGGTACTGACAAAGGTGGCAGTAAGGACAAAGACTATGTAAATGTTTGAATCTGGCTACTTTACGAGTCCTCACTACTGTACAGTGTTCACTCTGATTACCATGCTCATTGATAACACTGTATAAAATGAACCATATTGCAAGCCACAACTGCAATCAAAACATTCTATCTGAAGAAAAGTACAAAGAAAACAATAAACAAAAGACTGACAGAGATTCCAAAGTTTGGAAATTAAGTAATGCATGTCATATAACTCAAAGAAAGAAGAAAACACAGTGGAAATTTTAAATATTTAAACTAAACGAAAATGATATGACATTTCAATATAGGTAGGATAGAGTTACAGCTAAAGTAAAGTTAGAGAAGTGAGACAGCAAAATCTACATGTTAGAGAGGAGTATGCAAGTGGCTAAGCATCACTTCTCTTGAGAAATTAAAAAAAGAGCAGAACATTGAACTCAAAGTTGGTGAGAAATTAAAGAAAATCAAAATTAAAGAAAATAGAAGATTAAGAAAGACAAAAGCTGGTTCTTCAAAAAGATTAACAAAGTAGCAAAAATGTCAGTGGAAATAATAGAGAAAACACAAAAATGGTGAAATTATAAGCACTGCCATTAACTAAAAGCAACCCATTGAAAACACAAAGTACAGAAAAAAAAGTCACTGAGAGATGAAGGAGAGAGATGGCTCAGATAGTACGTTGCTTGATGTGTAAGCCTGAGGACCTGAGAGCAAATCTCCAGAACTAACACTAAAAAGCCGGCCATGAGGCTGGAGAGATGGCTCATCAGTTAGATCACGTGCAAAGAACGCAGCACCCATTTCAGACGGCTCCTAGCCAACTGTAACTCCAGCTCCAGGGCATCTGGTGCCTCTGCAGCCACTTGCACTCATTCATTCATATATACAGCACTGGGAAAATAAAACAAAAGGATCCCAGCCAACCCATACTAGCTCTAGTTTCAGTGAGAAACTTCGATTCAACAGTTTTGTGGAATATAACTAAGGATGGCCATCAAGGCTGATCTCTGACCTCCAGATGTGGGCACACACACATAGAAAAACATACGCAAAGCAATCTACAGCAAACCAGTAGCCAACATCAAAGTAAATGGTGAGAAGCTTGAAACAATCCCTCTAAAATCAGGGACTAGACAAGGCTGTCCACTTTCTCCATACCTATTCAACATTGTACTTGAAGTCCTAGCCAGAGCAATTCGACAACAAAAGGAGATCAAAGGGATACAAATTGGAAAAGATGAAGTCAAAATATCACTTTTTGCAGATGATATGATAGTATATATAAGTGACCCTAAAAATTCCACCAAAGAACTCCTAAGCCTGATAAACAGCTTCGGTGAAGTAGCTGGATATAAAATTAACTCAAACAAATCAATGGCCTTTCTCTACACAAAGAATAAACAGGCTGAGAAAGAAATTAGGGAAACAACACCCTTCTCAATAGTCACAAATAATATAAAATATCTTGGCGTGACTCTAACTAAGGAAGTGAAAGATCTGTATAATAAAAACTTCAAGTCTCTGAAGAAAGAAATTATAGAAGATCTCAGAAGATGGAAAGATCTCCCATGCTCATGGATTGGCAGGATCAACATTGTAAAAATGGCTATCTTGCCAAAAGCAATCTACAGATTCAATGCAATCCCCATCAAAATTCCAAATCAATTCTTCAACGAATTAGAAAGTGCAATCTGCAAATTCATCTGGAATAACAAAAAACCTAGGATAGCAAAAACTCTTCTCAAGGATAAAAGAACCTCTGGTGGAATCACCATACCTGACCTAAAGCTCTACTACAGAGAAATTGTGATAAAAACTGCATGGTACTGGTATAGTGACAAATAGATCAATGGAATAGAATTGAAGACCCAGAAATGAACCCACACACCTACGGTCACTTGATCTTCGACAAGGGAGCTAAAAACATCCAGTGGAAGAAAGACAGCATTTTCAACAAATGGTGCTGGCACAACTGGTTGTTAACATGTAGAAGAATGCGAATCGATCCATTCCAATCTCCTTGTACTAAGGTCAAGTCTAAGTGGATCAAGGAACTTCACATAAAACCAGAGACACTGAAACTTATAGAGGAGAAAGTGGGGAAAAGCCTTGAAGATATGGGCACAGGGGAAAAATTCCTGAATAGAACAGTAATGGCTTGTGCTGTAAGATCGAGAATTGACAAGTGGGACCTCATGAAACTGCAAAGCTTCTGCAAGGCTAAAGACACCATCAATAAGACAAAAAAACCACCAACAGATTGGGAAAGGATCTTCACCTATCCTAAATCAGATAAGGGACTAATATCCAATATATATAAAGAACTCAAGAAGGTAGACTCCAGAAAGTCAAATAACCCCATTAAAAAATGGGGCTCAGAACTGAACAAAGAATTCTCACCTGAGGAATACCGAATGGCAGAGAAACACCTGAAAAAATGTTCAACATCCTTAATCATCAGGGAAATGCAAATCAAAACAACCCTGAGATTCCACCTCACACCAGTCAGAATGGCTAAGATCAAAAATTCAGGTGACAGCAGATGCTGGCGAGGATGTGGAGAAAGAGGAACACTCCTCCATTGTTGGTGGGATTGCAAGCTTGTACAACCACTCTGGAAATCAGTCTGGCGGTTCCTCAGAAAATTGGACATAGTACTACCGGAGGATCCAGCAATACCTCTCCTGGGCATATATCCAGAAGATGTCCCAACCGGTAAAAAGGACACATGCTCCACTATGTTCATAGCAGCCCTATTTATAATAGCCAGAAGCTGGAAAGAACCCAGATGTCCCTCAACAGAGGAATGGATACAGAAATTATGGTACATTTACACAATGGAGTACTACTCAGCTATTAAAAAGAATGAATTTATGAAATTCCTAGGCAAATGGATGGACCTGGAGGGCATCATCTTGAGTGAAGTAACACAATCACAAAAGAACTCACACAATATGTATTCACTGATAAGTGGATATTAGCCCAAAACTTAGGATACCCAAGATATGAGATACAATTTGCTAAACGCATGAAACTCAAGAAGAATGAAGACCAAAGTGTGGACACTGTGCCCCTTCTTAGAATTGGGAACAAAACACCCAGGGAAGGAGTTACAGAGACAAAGTTCGTAGCTGTGATGAAAGGATGGACCATTTAGAGACTGCCGTATCCAGGGATCCATCCCATAAGCAGCTTATAAACGCTGACACCATTGCATACACTAGCAAGATTTTGCTGAAAGGACCCAAATATAGCTGTCTCTTGTGAGACGATGCCGGGGCCTAGCAAACACAGGAGTGGATGTTCACAGTCAGCTATTGGATGTATCACAGGACTCCCAATGGAGAAGCTAGAGAAAGTACCCAAGGAGCTAAAGGGATCTGCAACCCTATTGTTGGAACAACATGATGTACTAACCAGAACCCTGGAGCTCTTGTCTCTAGCTGCATATGTATCGAAAGATGGCCTAGTCGGCCATCATTGGAAAGAGAGGCCCATTGGACTTGCAAACTTTATATGCCCCAATATAGGGGAATGCCAGGGCCAAAAGAATGGGAATGGGTGGGTAGGGAAGTGGGGGGCGGTATGGGGGACTTTTGGGATAGCATTGGAAATGTAATTGAGGAAAATATGTAATAAAAAAAAATACTCAATAAAAAAAAAAAGAGAAAAAAAAAAAAAGAATGTGAAAATCTAAAAAAAAAAAAAAAAAAAAAAAAGAAAGAAAAACATACGCACAAAACAAGTGTTTCAGCCAGGCAGTACCATACTATAATCCTCATAAAAAGCAATCTATTAAAGGAACTTTGGAGCACCCCCATTTTTTTTCCTCCTTAATTTCCATGCCATAAAGCAAGAAAAGTTAAAACATGGAGGATTTGCTAGTAAGTTCATGACCCTAGAGCCTTAAAGAAGAACGAGATAGCAACACTTTGCAAGGCATTGTGCCAACCAGGAGAAAACCAAAGAGAGAGGAAGAATGTAAAACTCATAGGGAGCACCTAATATGTTCTAATCTATAAATACATACGGTAAAATGAGAGTTTGGGTTTTGGAAGCTGCCAGGTACCCATCACAGCAGGGGTTCCAGTGACAAGGATTGTGTACAAATGAAACACTGAAGCTATCCAAATAAATTCCTCTAAGTGTAATTCATTTTACTGCAAAAAAAAAAAAAATACTGCAAAGCAATGAGATTCCTCAATATCACTAGGAGAACTAGAGTTCCCACTCACTATATTGAAGAGAGCTCCCACATAAGACATTAGTACTAGAGCAGTAACCCTGGAAATAAATTCATCATATAGTAAATGTCTTAATCAAGCTTGAAAGCAAGACTTGAAATTATAAAATATAACTACATGATAGCCATAAGTCACAGCTACACAAAGTTTCTTAGTTTATGTATCATTTGCAAAACATATGCAAATATGAAGGTTAAAAGGTAAAAGTTTGTTAATAAATCTATTTGAAATTCATCATCAAAATCATAACAAGGGTGGGGGATATAGCCCTGAGCTCAATGCCAGAAAGAACGATGGAGAGAAGAAAAAATAGACAACTGAAAAAGAAATAAGCCATCATAGCCATTATGTCAGTCCAATCCACATAAATCTACTCAAAGAGAACATGAAATAGCTCAAATATCCACAGCAACAACAATTATATTTGGGGTAAAGATGGGGCACAAAATACACACATTAGAAAATTAATAACAAGTATTTTCAGCTTTTGTTATTTGTCGGCCTTCATGTACCTTAAAGAAACATAATTCTATCAGCAGGTTTCCCAAATATTTGAATCTCTAAGGTCAACATTCCCTGTCTTCACCAACAGGAGAAGCTACTGTATCTAACAGGTATAAATCAAGTGTGTAAACAGGTTTTATATGTATATTCTGGGTATCGGATTCCCTAGTTACATGCCCAATTGAAAAACTATTTCTTACTGAAATTCCACACACAGTTATTAGTCCTATTTTTCAAATCAACATTTACTATTATCAAAATTCAAAGCTAATAAAATTCAAAACCATTTTTATTTACTGTGATAGCTAGTGTTTTAATGTATGCATAAGAATACACATGTTTATTATAGTTCTTGTTTAGCCAGGGTCCAAAGCCTGAGGTTTCCCCATAATAGCAACACAGTATTTTTTAAGAATCATATCAGCTTTTCCCATGTTAATGTTTACTTCTAAGTACTTAAATAGTGCTTGGGTGTTATCACCTCATTTTTTTGGTTTTTTGGGGTTTTTTTTTTTGTTTTGGTTTTTTTGGTGTTTAGAAGATGAACCCCAACCCATGCTGGGGGCAGTTGTTTATTTTGTTTTGCTTTTGGTTTTAGGAAAACTAAACTCTGGAATGGGTGAAGATCACAGAACATCTGTGATAAAATTGAAATCTGAAGTCAGTTTTGCACATATCCTTTTAACTACAATACAATGTAAGATCCGATTGCAGTATCATTTTCAATTAAAAATATATAAGATAAAATAAAACATCTATACCAACTCATTCCTGAAATATTATCAAAAGATTTAACCTTCATTTTTTTTACAAATTGGTCTACTTAATGAGTATTGGAATTCTCAAATACCAAATTCCTAGTCACCATCTCCAATCTTCACTGTTAAGGAAAAAGGGTAGACTTGAGAAGGAAAAGAGAAACACAGAATGTCAGTGCTTCCCAACTAAAAACACATAACCCACCCACTCAGCCAAAGGTTAAGTCATTTAGTCAAGTTCAAAGATCTTCAAAGACTTCTTAGATCCAGATAAGCCCATATGTTACCAAAATTCTGTGAAAAAGCTATTACTTTCCAGTCTGCTTCTCATGTTTAAGATAGAGGACACACAGATGCTTGGCGTCACTCATCAGTCTTCCTAAAATTTCACGCTGGCTAATCAAGCTCCACCAATAATTTTCCTACCAAGCCCCCTAGAAGTGCCTTTATGCTATCAGTGCCCGGCTCGCCTGTTAAATCTGAGCGTAACCATAAAAGAACATTCAGTTACTGTACAATACGTGTTAATTTGCTAATTTCTTCACAGGTAATCAATTAAAATGTAAAATATTGAATAAAATTAGTTGCACTAAATTTAACAGCTGCTCCATAAGCATAATTAGTTTCACAAGGGCCATATGTACTCTGAACAGAGAAAGAGTTGAAACAAATAGACAGATTTTAAACAAGTTTGAGAAAATCTGCATTTAATTAGCAGGTGGGCACTACAACTGCATAACGTTTTTATACATTTATATTTATGAAGTGACAGAAGATCTAAAGGCTTTTTAAAACGGCGTTTATTGTTTGAATGGGAACTGTTTTGCTGCATGCTAAAGTGATTTAACTCCTTATAGCTCTGCTTTGAAAAAAATCATAAATGGTGAAAGAAAACATGTGGAAAACTGTAAAACTAGAAAGAATTCACGACAAAAAACAGATACACATACCATAACTAAAAGGAAACTACACTTAATTAAATGTATACTACATCTGGAATATCAGCCTAATAAAACGTGAAACTATTAATTTTCATTGTTCTAAAGGAAATGAGGTCAGTGTCATTTAATAATTCCCCCAATTACACCGGACTAACTCCTTGAACTGTATGTTCTGGACACTATTTAATCTCAAAATGCTACATTCTTTACAATAGCCTTACCTTAACTTTGAATAAAGGCATTTAAATTACAAAGGGGTAAAGAAATAGAGTCAGTAAATGAAAACTTTTACCAGCTGGTAGCTACTAGCATTATATTCTAAACCTTAAGGTTTTCAGATGAAGTTTGTCATGATGTCCAGGAGAAGGAGAACACACTCTCTCTACAGTACCAAAATTATTTTCAAAACAACAAAAAACCCATTATTGTAAAAATTAAGATGATGTGTACATCACAAATAATCTCATTATAATTAACTATATTTATTGTTACTAACTGTAAGTAAGTATATAAGAGTCTTTTTCAAAGATAAAATGTTTCTTTCTTAACAGAGTAATAGCTTTTCTTGAAGAAAATGAAACCTCCACCACACACACACACTCGAAACAGAATAATGAAGCCAGTTACTGCATTATCAGCCAATATAAAAATGAAAGAAATTCCTAGATTGGTTGAGATGGAGAGGAGTGAAAACACTGAATGCTTATCAACTAAACTAGTACCTTGAAAGTTCATTATTTTTCCACTTACCCAAATAAATAATGCAAATCAGTCTATTTCAGCATTAAAGATAGTGAACTACTTTCCTTAAATAATAAGGTAGATGTGTGCAAGGGTAAACAATTAAACACCAACTTCTGTTCTATTTATTATCTTATTTTGAAATTAAAAGCTATCAATTTAATATGCTTTGTAATATGCAGAAACTAAGACTATAAATTAAATTATTGCATTCATGAAATCTATGAACCAGAACAAACACTGAAATAATAAATATAGCTGTGCAATCAAACTCTAATATTTTGAACCTAATTCAGTAATTTCTTCATAGACAAAATAAAAAAAATAATTCTCCAATAAATAAATGTTATATTTATAAATATGATCATACAATACTAACAATATGCCAGCTGTGGTGCTGCACACTTTTAATTCTAGTACTGGGGAGGCAGAGGCAGGGGACTATCTGAGTTCGAAGCTAGCCAGGTTGGCCTACTTGAACAAGTCAAGAGGAACACAGAGAAAACTTGTCTTCAAAAAACAAACAAATAAAGCAACAATTAGAACAAGGACTGTCAATACAAGTTTTACTAAAAAACTCCTTTAATTTACCTATACAAAACCCAATTAACATCTTTAAGAAAAGAACATATTCTGTACAGACTGAATAGTTTACAAGTCAGAGTACTATCTGCATGATTTTAAGATATGATTTTCAATTACTTTCTCATTGTTTTTTGCTTCTACTCCAAATTTATCAATAGTCTTAAATTGTTTATGTTACTATTTTAGTTGGCGTAATAAAGTGCTTTCATAGCAATAAAATAAATTGGAGAAAGTGAGAGACCCTAGGCATGAATTATCTCAAAGATCACCATATTTCATTAAAAACAAAAAACAAAACAACAAAAAAAAAAACTCAGATTATCACAGTACAAGAGAAAGGAATAGTTGAAATCAGAGAACACATTAATATATTACTTAATTTGATGTGAGTACTTTAAAATTAATTTTAACTTTTTTTTTAAAGTCATAATAGGAAGTACAACAGGTTTTTAAATGAAACAATGCCAATGTCTTTCAACTCTTGGTTCATAATAAAAAAAGTTCAGACAAGTAACAATGAATATCTTAGTTAAAAATACCCTAAATAATTGATTGAAAATTAAGAAGTCATATCTCTTTTGTATTTATGCCTTCTCTTTACCCTGCATGACATCAGAGTGACTTAATAAAGATATTCTTAAATTAAAACTCAAGATACAATATAAAAAAATGACTTTATACTACTGGAAGCATCAACAATGACACCCCTCTCCCCCCTTCAACAAACTGGGACACCATTAAAACAGCAGCATGGACGGATTATCAGCTACCATAAAGGCTATACTGTTGCTGCATTAAACTTACTGCTTTTCTTTTTATTGTTTTACTTTATGTAACTTCTTTTACCAGCACTGCCCTGAATTTCTCTGGTAAAAGTGGTTTAAATGTGGAATTATATATAATTATAACCATGCTTATCTTCAACTAGTATTTTCATTTTAAAATAAGAATAAGACTTTAAGCCAGGCATGGTGGCACACGCCTTTAATCCCAGCACTCTGGAGGCAGAGGCAGGCAGATTTCTGAGTTCGAGGCCAGCCTGGTCTACAGAGTGAGTTCCAGGACACCCAGGGCTGCACAGAGAAACCCTGTCTCGAAAAACAAAAAAAAACAAAAAAACAAAAACAAAAAACAAAAACAAAACAAAAAAAAATAAGATTTTAGAAATTGTAACTTCCTAAATAATCAAATTTACAACAAACTGCCTATAAGTTCAGTAGAATATCAACTTACACTAACAATACAAAGATTTTTCTTTTTTTTTTTTTTTTTCAAACAGTGATCAGAGCCAGCAAGACACTTCAGCTGGGAAAGGTCTTTGCAGCATGAAGCACAGTCTTGGCAAAGAGGTTCCTACAAAAAAGGTTTCCATACAACTCCCAATGTACTTTAGTTTCCATCATTACTTGGGTCACATTAACTCTGGAAATCCAATATTGCCTTAAGTTCTCAGATTCAGTTCTGAGTAAGCAAGAAAGCCCAGAATCCCAAGCCCTGGAAAGGGCCTAAAGGCACACACAATGCCCCAAATCTTTAAGAGGTCTAACCTGGCAGGTGAGTGAGTTACGAATGGATGAAAATAAAGCTATACACTCTGGCCGACTTAAGGCCAGTGTGAACCCCAGCTGGAGAGTGTCCCTAGCACCTGAGAAAAGGGACCCATAAAATTACTATAGCTGTGTTCATTAAGTGTCAGTTTTATGTTTGACATTGTGAACTTCACAAATGATTTGTGACCAACATAAAATCCAGAAGACTGAAACACATCTGACATCTTTCTGCCTTCCAGCCTTTGAATTAGCTCTTCCTACTTTGCTAGCAAGGTTCCCCAGATTATCTCGGATCCCATAGCCTCCTTTCATCTCTTGCCTAAATACATTTTCCTCATTAAGCTGTCATTCCTACCATGTTAATACTGGAGTATGAATTCTCCCAACATACTTCTCTTCTACTGCCTGAGACACACTCCGCTGCTTCCCGGACTGTATTTATTGTTTATCCTTCCTCAACAAGACTGACACAATAGTTTCTTATTTAACAAATGTATCCCAAATACCTACAATGGGGCCTCTAACAAAAGATTTTCAAATATTCATTTTAAATAAGTAAATTCATGTACTACAGTCCCAATTTCTATCCTGTCTCTTAAAGTCTAAAGCACGTAATTTTTTTCCTTAATACATTTAAATACTGAAGTGATCTTTTTCTATGAACAATAAACATCTTAATGTATATTAAAAACTAATGGCATTCTCTGTTCTTACCAGTAAATAAGCATGACTACAATTAACATTATAGCACTGTAAGTTATTTGGGTTCAAATTTAATTGTTCCGTATTATCCAACAACAACTAAGAAAACTCATAAAGCAAATTTTAACACAAGGAACTCTTTCCTAATTTTTCTATAAAATATGTGTGTGTGTATATATATATATATATATATATATATATATATATTATACTTATAATATATATATAAATATAAACACACAAACAGGAGTGATCTAGTGTACAGACTGCTTTGCCACATACTATAAGTTCTGGGATCACTGCTCCCTTACAAAATACAATTTTCCTCAGACCACAAAAATTATTGTAATGTGTCTACAACTGCAACTCTAATACATATATTATAAAGTTCCAACAACAATAGCTAACACGCCACATGTACCAAATTCATTTTCTGCCTTTGTCCCCTAAGCCCTCACTACTCTAGTATTCCTCAATAGAGCAAAAGAAAGCATTTTTAAAGACTTTCAATGCCAGAAATTATTTTAGAATTAACTGTTGAATAACGGCCACTCCTGGCCACTCATTAGTTACTGGAAAAGTTTGAGGATTATATAAATGTGGGCAGAGATGTGGTACACTCCCTTATTCCCAGCACTCAGGGGTCAGAGGCATATGTGGATCTCAGTGAGTTTGTGATCAATCTCTTCTACATGGTGAGTTCCAGGCCAGTCAGAGCCATACTGTGACACCTTGTCTCAAAATAAATAAATAAATAAATAATGCACACATATATCTACAGAGAAAGGAAGAGAGGGGTAGAGGTGTGTGTGTGTGTGTGTGTGTGTGTGTGTGTGAGAGAGAGAGAGAGAGAGAGAGAGAGAGAGAGAGAGAACCTTATATTTTCTATAAATATTAGCACAAAGAGAACAATAGGCTTGAAGATATAAGAAAACAGAAAAAAAATTCAAAATCCAATTTTTGGCAAAGATTTCTTATAAATGACACCAAAACCCTAATATGTAAAAAGAAAAATTAAGAAAATAAAACTTTATCAAAAGCTAAAATTTTTGCTCTTGAAAGGATTCTACAGATGGTGGTTGTGGTGGGAATGGGTACAGAAGGAATCAGGTGAGTGGAAGACAGAGGGAAGAGTACTGGGAGAGACAGTGGAAAGAGTGAGCATCTCTGGGATAAACTAGAAACCTAAGACAACAGAAACTCCCAGGATTAGATGAAGGTAACCCTAGCCAAGACTTCCTAACAGTGGGGAATATGGAGCCTGAACCATACATCCCCTGTAACCAGGCAAGACTTCCAGTGGAGGAATTGGGACACCAACCCAGCTATAAAACCTTCAACCTACAATTTGTCCTGCCTATAAGATGTGCTGGAATAAAGATGGCATATAAATTGTGGAAGCGTCCAACCAATGACTGATAGCTTGAGACCCATGCCAGGAGAGTAAGCCCACCCTTGACACTGCCCAAAGAGCCAGGAACCAGAGGCTGTATAGCCCAGAGACCCAAGATAGAACTGAACACAAATAGAAAAAGAAAGTCAATGAAATGACTCTTAATGACATTCTGCTATACTTGTAGATTGGCATCTGCTGTGGTTTGCCTTGGTGCAGTTTGTAATTTGATGCTAATCCTGCCCCCAAGGAGCAGCGGATCACATATTCAGATGATTCCATGTGAACCCTGCTCCCCATTTTAACTGGTCAAATAAAGGCTAGAGCCTGTAACTGGGCAGTGGAAGAAAAAGGTGAGGCTGGAAATTTTAGAGAAGGAAGAGGAAGGAAGAAAGGAGAAGATGAGACAGAGGGACAGAGAAAGAGGAAGATGGAGGAAGAGGAGGTGGATAATGGAGCAGGACCACGTGGCCTGGAGGAGTCACAAGTAGCAAGGGATCTCATAGCTGGGGAATAGTGTAGTGGTATACAGATGCCCAATCTATGCATGCAGCTTATAAATATTAAAAAAAGAGAGAGAAGGATGAAAAGACAAGCTATGACTGAAAGAAAATATTTGGTAGCCACCCCTTACAAAGTGGAGTTGCTTGCCAGTGTTCTTAAGCTTCTCAGAAGCTAAAACAGGAGGACTGCTGAAAACTAGTAGTTTCAAGCCAGCCTGGGCAGCATAATAATTAACAATTAAAATTAAGAAAGAATTATTAAAACTCAAAAACTACAGGCAATTCAATTAGAAAAATGAACAAAACAAGGCATTTTGCCAAGAGAACACATGGATATTAAATACGGACTAGATAATATGTTCTACATCATTAAAGAGTTCAAAATTCAAATTAGGATTATTATGTCATATCAATATATATACAGCTAACTACAGAGGAGCTAAGAATGGGTTATATCTAGGTGAGCCCTTAGATAAAGGGGTCCCATAGATCCTACTTCTACCCCTAACATCACAGGTTATAACCAAGGCTATTGGTTAGTCTTCACAACCTGATGTTAAGGCTATATTACTGATTACATAACTAACTTACGTCATCAAACATGGAGACAACGAGCTTCATCCAACTAGAAGCTTCATCCCTACTGACGAGCACTTATAGTCATATAGTGCTAGAAGTTACTTAGCACGTAAAGAAATCATCAATATTATCTAATTATAAACCATGAAATTCACAACTAAAACCTGCCTACAAGAACACTGGTACAATAGTGGCACAAATGCTATGGGAGTCACCAATAACTTAGAAATTGGATCTATGGGACACTCAATGAGACGAGACCCATATCTAACACTGCTAAAGAGGCCAAGAGCCTGAGACTAGATAATTAAGCAAGAAATATATTACAGCTCTTGTTCCCCTCTCTTGGGCTCTTCCCTTCTTGCTCCTTGTCCCCTCACCCGTCCCTCCTCCCTTCCCCATTCCCTTCCCTCTCTCCACAGGCTCATGGATATGGCTGGCTTCTATTCATCTCTACTCTCTCTCCCTCTCTCTGCCTTTCTCTGCCTCTACTACCCTCTTAACTCCCCTCTCCATGCCCTGAATAAATTCTATTCTATACTAGGAAGAAAGAAAGAAAGAAAGAAAGAAAGAAAGAAAGAAAGAAAGAAAGAAAGAAAGAAAGAAAGAACATATTACAAAACAAAACAAAACAAAAAAAAGCCTTCAGTAACCAAGAAAAGAGGAAATCTAAAGATCAGTGAGATGATGAAATATTTAAGCAAAATTTAAAATTTGACTGAACTGTCATATGAACAAGATTCAACTAAGATCTAAAAATATGTTAAGATATAGGCATCATATAACAAAAACTGACTATCTACACGATCATAGAGAATTCTTTACATATTTTAGAAGATTGAGAGTACCTTGACTATGTTCTCTGATCAAAGAACCAGAAGTAAATTATGCTAGAAAACAATAAAGACAAAGATAACTAAAAAAGAAAATCACTTAGTGTTTGGAAATTTCTAAATGCATTAGTAATTAATTCTCAAAGAAATTATAATGGAAACTCAAAAGTAATCTCAAGGGCTGGTGAGATGGCTCAGTGGGTAAGAGCACCCGACTGCTCTTCCAAAGGTCTGGAGTTCAAATCCCAGCAACCACATGGTGGCTCACAACCATCCGTAACAAGATCTGACTCCCTCTTCTGGAGTGTCTGAAGACAGCTACAGTGTACTTACATATAATAAATAAATAAATCTTTAAAAAAAAAGTAATCTTAAGCAAATGATAATGAAAACACCACAGGAAACTCACAGGACAGGGAGACTAAATTGTGCTGACAGAAAACTCTGTCCATATACTAACATCCATTTCAAGAATTCATTCAAACATGTATAACAAATTAAATTTAAAGAAGAGAATAGTAGAATCAGGGTAGAATCTATAGTTTAGCAGCATTCATAAGACACTGGATTTGATACCTAATGCCACAAAAACAAAAGAGGAAAAAAAAAAACAAAAACAAAGAACAATTAAAGCAAAAATTGGTGATGAGAAAGTAAGAGAAAGATCAATGAAACCAACAGCTACTACTCTGGGAAGATTTTTAAGATTAATCAATCTTGGGCTAGAAAGATGACACAGGTGGTACAGATGCTTTGCCACCAAAAGAAACCAACAGCTGATTCCTGTAAACTGACTTCCATTGGTTTGCTGTGGTACCTGACAGCCTACACACACACACACACACACACACACACACACACAAATTAACTAACAATGTAATAATTAAAAAGAAAAGAAAATTTGCTTTCAGCTGCAGTCTCCATCTTCCAGTCACACCAAAATGAGAAGAAACACAAACGGAACAGGGAGGGGCACTGTTATATGTTTCCTAGGCCTTTTAGGAAACATAGAGTTGTTTCTTTGGCCATGTACATGAGAATCTACGAAAAGACTGATATTATAGACATCAAGAATATGGGACACTGTTCTAAAAGAATGCTTCATATGCACTGTCATGGCAAACCAGGAAGGGTTATTTACATCACCCAGCCACTTCATCCTGTGTGCCACGGGCATCACTGTACACAACAAGTTATGGATGAAAGTCTCCCAAGACAATAAATATGTGGCTTGTGCTCTGAGAGTCACACAGCTTCCTGAAATGGGTGAGAAAAAAACAACCAGGGAGGAAAAAAGGAAGCTAAAGAGGAAGGCACTGGAATTCAACTAAAGAGCCAGACTGCTCCAGCCACAGTAGACAGAATTACACTGAGGACCAATGGAAGGCATTCAAGCTGCTGGAGCCCATTTCCTGGGAATCCATGGCTGAATTGTACAAAAAGAAATAAAGTTCACAGAATGACTTTTAAAAACATATTCAAATAAGTACTAACAACAGAAAAAAGATTATCAAAACTGAATCTATAGACATAAGAAAAAGCAGAAAAAAAATCCTGAAAATAAATCTGAAAACTTAAACATACAACTTGCAACTTACACATAGTAAAAACAGAAATTTTAATGTCAATTATTGCCATATAGATTTATAGACTCAATGAAATCCTAGTGATAAACTAGCTTCCTGCACCTGTCTCCAAAGTAAGCCATGCCTTCCCGTCATGAGAGCTCCACTTCTCTGTAACTGCAGACTACAATAAAGCCTTTGTAGGTTAGCATAGCAATGGAAGAGTAAATAAAACACCATGCTTGGTGCAGTTACTCAGGAGGCTGAGGAAGAAAGATCAAGACTGGCCTGGGTTAACCTAGCAAGATCCTGTCTCAAACATTAAAGGTTTGGGGGTTGTTTGGTTGGTTGATTGGTTGGTGGATTAGATGGTTGGTTTGGAGTGGTTTTTGGTATTTTCAGTCAGGATCTTATATTGCCCAGACTAATCTCAAATTTCTTATGTATTCGGGACATTTAGAAGACTTCTAGCATGAGAAATGAACCACATACCTCACTCATAAAATAATTAATAATAATAATTCCAGATTTATGAATTAAAAAGTTTCTAAACAGGCTCTCTTCACAATCTTGAGTTCAGAAATAACTTCTTAAACATAAACTCAGACACATACATACATACATACACTCACACATACACATACACACACACACACACACATACACACACACACACACACACACACATACACACAAACTATAATACACTAACCAAAACCAACTTTGAAATTAAGGACAATTAAAAGACAATATGATACATCCGAAATAATATATTTTAAAAGGTTTATAATTAGAATACATTTTTAAAACTTAAAAACTCATGTGAGAATCACTGGGACTTTAATCCCAGCACTCAGGAGGCAAAGTCAGGCAGATCTCTGTGAATTCAAAGCCAGTATGGTCTACAGAGTGAATTCTAGGACAGCCAAAGCTACAGAGAGACCCTGTCTCAAAAAAAAAAAAAAAAAAAAAGCAAAACAAAGCAAAAAACTCTTATGAATCATTAATAAGCCAATTGAGTATAAAATTATAACAGCGACCCCCACACACACACACACACGCACCCATACACACACCCATACATACACACACACCCATACACAAAACAGTCTTCTAGAGACAAGCATTTCACTTTTTAAAAAAAAAACTAAATGATATTTTGACTTCTTCCTTTCCAATTTGTATCCCCTTGACCTCCTTTTGTTGTCGAATTGCTCTGGCTAGGACTTAAAGTACTATTTTGAATAGGTAGGGAGAAAGTGGGCAGCCTTGTCTAGTCCCTGATTTTAGTGGGATTGCTTCCAGCTTCTCACCATTTACTTTGATGTTGGTTGGCTACTGGATTGCTGTAGATTCCTTTTATTATGTTTAGGTATGGGCCTTCAATTCCTGATCTTTCCAAGACTTTTATCGTGAATGTGTGTTGGATTCTGTCAAATGCTTTCTCACCATCTAATGAGATGATCATGTGGTTTTTGTCTTTGAGTTTGTTTATATAGTGGATTACGTTAATGGATTTCCGTGTATTAAATCATCCCTGCATCCCTAGTATGAAGCCTACTTGGTCACGATGGATGATTGTTTTGATGTGTTCTTGGATTCGGTTAGCGAGAATTTTTTTTTTTTTTTTTAGGAAATAAAAGTTTATTTATTTTTTTTTAATTTTTTTAATTGGGTATTTTCCTCATTTACATTTCCAATGCTATCCCAAAAGTCCCCCATATCCTCCCCCCCCACCTCCCCTACCCACCCACTCCCACTTCTTGGCCCTGGCGTTCCCCTGTACTGAGGCATATAAAGTTTGCAAGACCAATGGGCCTCTCTTTCCACTGATGGCCAGCTAGGCCATCTTCTGATACATATGCAGCTAGAAACACAAGCTCCACGGGGTACTGGTTAGTTCATATTGTTGCTCCACCTATAGGGTTGCAGATCCCTTTAGCTCCTTGGGTGCTTTCTCTAGCTCCTCCATTGGGAGCCCTGTGATCCATCCAATAGCTGACTGTGAGCATCCACTTCTGTGTTTGCTAGGTCCCGGCATAGTCTCACAAGAGACAGCTATATCAGGGTCCTTTCAGCAAAATCTTTAGTGTATGCAATGGTGTCTGTGTTTGGCGGCTGATTATGCGATGGATCCCCGGATATGGTAGTCTCTAGATGGTCCATCCTTTTGTCTCAGCTCCAAACTTTGTCTCTCTAACTCCTTCCGTGGGTGTTTTGTTCCCAATTCTAAGAAGGGGCAAAGTGTCCACACTTTGGTCTTCGTTCTTCTTCAGTTTCATGGGCTTTGTATCTTGTATCTTGGGTATCCTAAGTTTTGGGCTAATATCCACTTATCAGTGAGTACATATTGTGTGAGTTCTTTTGTGATTGGGTTACCTCACTCAGGATGATGATGCCCTTCAGGTCCACCCATTTGCCTAGGAATTTCATAAATTCATTCTTTTTAATAGCTGAGTAGTACTCCATTGTGTAAATGTGCCACATTTTCTGTATCCATTCCTCTGTTGAGGGGCATCTGGGTTCTTTCCAGCTTCTGGCTATTATAAATGAGGCTGCTATGAACATAGCAAGTCAGGAGCATTTGTGAAGCTATGAGTAGCCCTTCTGAGAATGCTTGTGCATTTATATGAATGTGTCCTTTCATTTCTATGGGGATGGCCATAAAAGGAGAACTGCTAGTGCATGTAGTTTTAACTTTATGATGATAAACACCATGAACAAATAAGGCCAAGCTTTGTAAAGAATAGAAGACCTGAAATTAACAATTAAAATATAAGTAAGATTTTGATTTTATAACAAGCAAGTATGATTTTGCTCAAAAATAAATTTCAAATTCATGTTTGAATATGTAGCTTATACCTACTAACTTTGTCAAAATACCAAATTCTACACAACTAGAGAAAGTAAATAGGCTTTGCAGTATTGACTTATAATCAAATGGTCCGTTTGTCCCAACCGTACCAACCATGACTGTTTTCAGGTATATATAATTCATCATATAAGAGCCACAGATAAGTAACCCTTGCACTTATCCAAATCTGCAACTGTGATTCACAAATTGGAAATGATAGTGTGCTGGCTAGCTTTAATGCTAACTTTACACAGGCTAGAGTTATCTGAAAGAAGGGAGCCTCAACTAAGAAAAAAACCTCCATAAGATCCAGCTGTAAGGCATTTTCTTAACAAGATATTGATGGGGAAAGACTCAGCCCATTGTGGGTGATGTCATCCCTGTACTGGTGGTCTTAGCTTCATAAGAAAGCAGGCTAGACAAGCTATGAGGAGCAAGCCAGTAAGGAGCACCTGTCAATGGCCTCTGGATCAGCTCCTCCTTCAGGTTCCTGCTCTCACTGCTTTTGATACTGAACTGTTAAATGAAAGAAACTCTGAGCAAAGTAAAACACTTCCTCCACAAATTACTTTTGGCCATGATGTGACATCACAGCAATAGTAAACCTAATTAAGACAGACAAATAGGTGTAAACTATAAATACAAAATCAAGAATGTCCTTTTTATCATACTTCACCCCCTGCTCAGGTATGTACACAAAGAAACCACTGATCTGTATCCTTAGCCCATGACTGTTTAAAAACCAATCCACATGTCCCTGGTCAAAATCAAGAGTTTTTTCCTAAAGGGTGTAAGGATAAATCCTTTTTCTTAAGTAAATGATTAACACAAATTCAAATGCAAAGTTTTCACTGAATGAGTGAATAATCAGCCAGTCATTGAAGTAACATTTAATTCATTGCTAAATTTTAAATTTATTTACACATAAGCTCAGAGTTAAAATAACAAAAATATTCCAATAAAGACCAATAATTATTTCTAAAATTAAAAATAAATAGAATCAGTCCCTAACCGGAAAGTGCTTTGTTTTTCTAGACAGCGTTTCTCTTTGTAGCTCAAGGCCGTCCTGGAACTCAATTTGTAGACCAGGATGGCCTCGAACTCAGAGCTCCACCTGTCTCTGCTTCTTCATGCTGAGATCAAAGGTGTGCACCACCACCATTGTCCTGAGATGACGATATCTGTTTAAGTTTGGGGAAGCTTACTAATATATTCCTTTCCTTTAACGTCTTGCTCAACACTCCATAAAAACTGTTTATTAAGTGTCACAGTCAAAAGATACCTTTCTTCATTTCTAACTTCACAGTTTACCTAGTTAAGCACCATAGGAAACATACTGATGAAAGCTTGAATGTCAAAGCAGAATGGATAGTGCAGTAAGAGCAAATGGCTGCTCTTACAGAAGACCAGTATTGGATTCCCAGCACCCACACACCAGCTCACAACTGTCTGTGGCTCCAGTGGCAGAGGATCTTAAGCCCTCTTCTGGCATCCAGGTGGACCAGACATGATATGGTGCACAAACATACATGCAAAACATCCATATACATACTAACAAAATTTTAAAATGAAAAAGTGTTTTAAAAGCAGAATATATAAACACAAAAGGTATTTCATTAAATCCTAAAATTACAAACAGTTGATACATTTCTTTTTGCATTGGGGGGTGGTATGACCAGGTCTATCTATGTAGCCCTGACTGGCTGTCCTGAAATCTGTTATATAGACCAACATATGGCTGACATAGACTCAAACTCAGATCCTCTGCCTGTATATATCTCATTGCTATGGTATTCAATTCCCAAAACACTTGGAAGGCACCTTTTGGCTTAAATGGACACCTGCTACTGGAGTGTCTTGGGAAATTCAAAAAATATATATGATCAGCCTCCTACAAACTGCAGATTCCCCAGATACACAAAGTAAAAGGGCTACCATGACAACATCTCGGCCAAAAATCAGATACTTATCCAATACATACTCAGCAACAATATAAAGCAACGGAAGGAAAACTCCAGAGCTCAAATGAGCACCCCTTGCTCCCATTCCCATAGGAAGTAGTCTCCAATTTCTACAACCCTAAAAGAACCTGTCTAATACTTCATCTTAATCTCCACAAGAGTCACTTCCCACCTCTTTTCTTCTATATAGTTATTGGAACTTTTACTGTAATGTATACTTTTAAATATTTTGTTTTGTCACCTAATTTTGACTCAGCACGTTTTCCCTGTTGAAGCCATAACTCTGCTCTTTCCATACCTTCTTTTTCTGCCCCCTGTGTTTCCTCCCCAAACCCTTACACTTAACTGTATACCGACTCAATCTAATTTGATTTTTTTTTCAGGGTAGTAAATTCTTTTTTTTTAATTGGGTATTTGTTTCATTTACATTTCCAATGCTATTCCAAAAGTCCCCCACACACTCCGCCACCCGCTCCCCCACCCACCCACTCACTCTTGGCCCTGGCGTTCCCCTGTACTGAGACATATAAAGTTTGCACGACCAATGGGCCTCTCTTTCCACTGATGGCCGACTAGGCCATCTTCGGATTCATATGCAGCTAGAGACACGAGCTCCATGAGGGTACTGGTTAGTTCATATTGTTGTTCCACCTATAGGATTGCAGATCCCTTTAGCTCCTTGGGTACTTTCTCTAGCTCCTCCATTGGGGGCCCTGTGATCCATCCAATAGCTGACTATGAGCATCCACTTCTGTGTTTGCTAGGCCCCGGCATAGTCTCACAAGAGACAGCTATATCTGGGTCCTTTCAGCAAAACCTTGCTAGTATATGCAATGGTGTCAGCAATTGGAAGCTGACTATGGGATGGATCCCCGGATATGGCAGTCTCTAGATGGTCCATCCTTTCATCACAGCTCCAAACTTTGTCTCTGTAACTCCTTCCATGGGTGTTTTGTTCCCAATTCTAAGAAGGGGCAAAGTGTCCACACTTTGGTCTTCATTCTTCTTCAGTTTCATGCGTTTAGCAAATTGTATCTTATATCTTCGGTATTCTAAGTTTCTAGGCTAATATCCACTTATCAGTGAGTACATATTGTGTGAGGTCCTTTGTGATTGGGTTACCTCACTCAGGATGATGCCCTCCAGGTCCATCCATTTGCCTAGGAATTTCATAAATTCATTCTTTTTAATAGCTGAGTAGTACTCCATTGTGTAAATGTACCACATTTTCTGTATCCATTCCTCTGTTGAGGGACATCTGGGTTATTTCCAGCTTCTGGCTTTTATAAATAAGGCTGCTATGAACATAGTGGAGCATGTGTCCTTCTTACCAGTTGGAACATCTTCTGGATATTTGCCCAGGAGAGGTATTGCGGGATCCTCCAATAGTACCATGTCCAGTTTTCTGAGGAACCGCCAGACTGATTTCCAGAGTGGTTGTGCAAGCTTGCAATCCCACCAACAATGGAGGAGTGTTCCTCTTTCTCCACATCCTCTCCAGCATCTGCTGTCACCTGAATTTTTGATCTTAGCCATTCTGACTGGTGTGAGGTGGAATCTAATTTGATTTTAAAAACATTCTTTGATTCTACTTTTCTATTCTCACTATGGATATTCAGATTTGACTGCTAACACTTTCACTGTTGGGAGTCTTCTTGCTCTTTTCTGTATTTCTTCTAATCCCCTCCTCTTTTCATTCCCTGCATGACATTCTTCTCTACTCTTTTTCTGCTGCTTCTGTTCACAGTGCTTCTCTTTGCTCCCTATGTCTGTCACATTCTTTTAGCTCCATCATGTAATATTTCCACAGTAATCTATGTCACTTCAACTCTGTACTATATTCTACAATAATTTTGGCATTTTTTCAGTTCTATGGTGAAAATTGAAGTATCAGTGAGCTGTAGCTGCCTTTAAGCCATTTCTATAAGAAAAAGAGCATTTCTTTACCTTGTATGGTACAATGATGCTGCTAGAGCAACTTGTTTCTTCCTCACCTAGTGGATTAAGCCTTCAAGAGTGGGCTGCTATAAGATGATCTGCCCCAGAAAATCATATAAGAGATCTAAACCAAGAGATCACATATCACAACACAAGAAGCATACAAAACAAGGCAATAGCACCCCTGCAAGAACACAAAAGTACTCAAATGCCAAACTCAGAGGTATTGAAGCAGATAAAATGCTGGGGGAGGGGGGATTTCAAAAGTTGGGTAGTAAAAATGATCAATTACCTGAAAGAGAATACACACAAACAGATGGATTCAATGCAGACCCTGGGCAGGAAAATCAACAACATACACAGAAAGGGTTTGCAAAAATGAAAGATAAAACCAGCAAACTGGATGAAGAATTAAGAAACATGAAAAGAAAAAGAAATTATGAAAAAAAGAAAAATAGGCATGTTGAAAACCCAAAACTCAATGGACCTACTTAGAAAGAATGTGGGAGAGAGGGAGAGAGGGAGGGAGGGAAGGAGGGAGAGAGGGAGGGAGGGAGGGAGGGAGGGAGGGAGGGAGGGAGGGAGGGAGGGAGGGAGGGAAAAGAAAAGTAGAGGAAGGAAAGGAAGGGAGCGAAAGGAAAAGAAAAGTAGAGGAAGAAAAGGAAGGGAGGGGAGGGGAGGGGGGAGGGAAGAGAAGAGGGAAAAGCATCACCAATAAAGTAGAACAAGCAGATGGATGTTGAGGAAAGAGAACAGAGCTAATGAAATACCACATTCCCACATCAGGGAGGAAAACAGATAAGCATGGCTACAACTCCAAACAAGAGATGCATTAGACCCCAACATGCCACTAAGGAAGAACCTCTTGATGACATGTCAAAAGCACAAAGCAAACAAACAATATCAAAATCTGTAAGGGAGACTCACCAACAGAAACATCGAACTCTCATCAGGATTTAGTAACCCTCAAAGACAAAAAAGCATGGGTTGCCTTCTAGTCGGTGCCAGCCTCAGGCCCCTTGGGTGCTGACAGTCCCAAGGTCCCCAGAGGACTCTCCATGCCCCAGGTGCCCTAGCAAGCCAAGGATCTTAGGATCATGGGTGAATGGAATGCAACATCTGTTCCTAAACAGCCTTGAGGGGCCAGTGCCAGTAGGAGCAGGGACACAGTAAACCTGCCCGACCAGCGGCTTGGGTTCGTTCTGGTCAGTGCTGGTGTACCTTGATTTCGAACACAGTGGACAGCCCCAAGGTGCACCAGAGGAAGTACCACTTCCAGGTGCTGAAACACGCCAAGGAGCTTAGGATCCCAGGATCCCAGGAGCTTGATCACACCAAGATCTCAGGGTCTCAGAAGAAGCTTGACTGCCAAGAACTCTGACACACCCAGAATCTCAGGTTCACAGGATCCTGGAATCACAGGATCACAGAAAAAGCTAGACTCTAAAGATTTCTGAATCAACTGGGATTACAGGAAGGACAGGCTCCAGTCAGATACATGGAGGGCAGCAAGCACTTGAGATAATCAGATGGCAGGAAACAAGTGTAACAGAAGCAACAGAAAACAAGGTTACTTGGCATCATCAGAAACAAACTCTCCTACCATAGCAAGTCCTGGATACACCATCACTCCAGAAGCAAGATATGGATCTAAAGTCACTTCTCATGATGATGATGATGATGATGATGAAGGGCTTTAAGAAGGAAATAAATAACTCCCTTAAAGAAATGGAGGACAACACATACAATCTGGTGAAAGAGTTGAACAAAACCATCCAGGATCTAAAAATCACAAAGGGAGACCACTCTGGAAATAGAAAACCTGGAAAAAAAGTCAGGACCCATTGATGCAAGCATAACCAACAGAATAAAAGACATGGAAGAGAGAATCTGAGGTGCAAAAGATACCAGAGAAAACATTGACACAACAATCAAAGAAAATGCTAAATGCAAAAAGATCCTAACAGAAAACATCCAGGAAATCCAGGACACAATGAGAAGACCAAACCTAAGGATAATAGGTATAGACGAGAAGGAAGATTTCCAACTTAAAGGGCCAGTAAATATCTTCGACAAAATCATAGAAGAAACTTCCCCAACCTAAAGAAAGAGAAGCCCATGAATATACAAGAAGCCAAATAGGTTGGGCCAGAAAAGAAATTTCTCCAGTCACATAATAATCAAAACACCAAATGCACTAAACAAAGAAAGACTATTAAAAGCAGTAAGGGAAAATGGTCAAGTAATATATAAAGGCAGACCTATCAGAATTACACCTGACTTCTCCACAGAGACTAAGAAAGCCAGAAGATCCTGGGCAGATGTCATACAGACCCTAAGAGAACACAAATGCCAGCCCAGGCTACTATACCCAGCAAAACTCTCAATTACCACAAATGGAGAAACCAAGGTATTCCATGACAAAACCAAATTTACACAATATCTTTCCACAAATCCAGCCCTTCAAAGGATAATAAAGAGGGAAACTAAGCTCGAGAAAAAGCAAGAAAGTAATCTTTAAACAAATCTAAAGAAGATAGCCACATGAACAGAATTCCAACTCTAGCAACAAGAATAACAAGAAGCAATAACTTTTTTTTAATATCTCTTAATATAAATGAACTCAATTCCCCAATAAAAGAACATAGACTAACAGACTGGTTACATAAACAAGACCCAACATTTTGCTGCATACAGGAAACCCATCTCAGGAACAAAGACAGACACTACCTTAGAGTAAAAGGCTGGAAAACAATTTTCCAAGCAAATGGTCCCAAGAAACAACCTGGTATAGTCATTCTGATATCCAATAAAATTTACTTTCAACCTAGAGTTCTCAAAAAAGATAAAAAAGGACACTTCTTACTCATCAAAGGTAAAATTTACCAAGATGAACTCTCAATTCTGAACATCTATGTTCCAAATGTAAGGGCATCCACATTCATAAAAGAAGCTTTGCTAAAGCTCACAGCACACATTACTCAATAATAGTGGGAGACTTCAACACTCCATTCTCTCATCAATGGAAAGATCCTGGAAACAGAAACTAAACAGAGACACAGTGAAACTAACAGAAGTTATGAAACAAATGGATTTAACAGGTATCTATAAAACATTTCATCCTAAAACAAAAAGATATGCCTTCTTCTCAGCACCTCATGGTACCTTCTCCAAACTGACCATATAATCAGTCACCAAACAAGCTTCAACAGATACAAGAAGACTGAAATAATCCCATGCAGCCTATCAGATCACAAAAAACTAAGGCTGATCTTCAATAACAACATAAATAATAGAAAGTCCACATATACGTGGAAGCTGTCAAGGAAGAAATAAAGAAATAAATTAAAGACTTTTTAGAGTTTAATGAAAATAACATACCCAAACTTATGGGACACTGTCCTAAGAGGAAAACTCAGAGCTCTGAGTGCCTCCAAAAAGAAGCTGGAGCGAGCATACACTAGCAGTTTGAAGTACACCTGAAAGCTTTAGAACAAAAGGGAGCAAATTCACCAAAAAGGAGTAGATGGCAGGAAATAATCAAACTCAGGGCTGAAATCAACCAAGTGGAAACAAAAAGAACTATACAAAGAATCAACCAAACCAGGAATTGGTCCTTTGAGAAAAATCAACAAGATAGAAAAACCCCTAGCCAGACTACCTAGAGGGCACAGGGACAGTATCCTAATTAACAAAATCAGAAATGAAAAAGGAGATATAACAACAGGATGTGACAATATCCAAAAAATCATCAGATCCTACTACAAAAGCCTATACTTAGCAAAACTGGAAAACCTGGATGAAATGGACAAATTTCTAGACAGATACCAGGTACCAAAGTTAAATCAGGATCAGATTAATGACCTAAATAGTCCCATTTTCCCTAAAGAAATAGAAACATTCATTAATAGTCTCCCAACCAAAAACACCCCAGGGCCAGATGGGTTTAGTGAAGAGTTCTATCAGACCTTCAAAGAGGACCTAATTCCAATACTCCTCAAATTCTTCCACAAAATAGAAACAGAAGGTACTCTACCCAATTCTTTCTATGAAGCCACAATTACTCTGATACCTAAACCACACAAAGACCCAACAAAGAAAGAGAACTTCAGACCAATTTCCCTTATGAATATCGATGCAAAAATACTCAATAAAAATCCTCACAAACCGAATCCTAGAACACATCAAAACAATCATCCATCATGATCAAGTAGGCTTCATCCCAGGGATGCAGGGATGGTTTAATATACGGAAATCCATTAACGTAATCCACTATATAAACAAACTCAAAGACAAAAAACACATGATCATCTCATTAGATGCTGAGAAAGCATTCGACAAAGTCCAACTGCCATTCATGATAAAAGTCTTGGAAAGATTAGGAATTGAAGGCCCATACCTAAACATAATAAAAGCAACATACAGCAAACCAGTAGTCAACATCAAACTAAATGGAGAGAAACTGGAAGCAATCCCACTAAAATCAGAAATTAGACAATGCTTCCCACTCTCTCCCTACCTATTCAATATAGTACTTGAAGTCCTAGCCAGAGCAATTAGACAATAAAAGGAGATAACAGAATACAATAGGATAATGCGATACATTTACACAATGGAGTACTGCTCAGCTATTAAAAACAATGAATTTATGAAATTCTTAGATAAATGGATAGATCTGGAGGATATCATCTTGACATAACCAATCACACAAAAAAAAAAAAAAACCACATGATATGCACTCAGTGATAACTAGATATTAGCCCAGAAGCTCAGAATCCTTCTTAGAAGACGGAACAAAATATCCATGGAAGGAGTTACAGAGACAAAGTTCAGAGCAGAGACTGAAGGTATGATCACCCAGCAACTGCCCCACTTCAGGATCCATCCCATAAACCACCACCAAACCCAGACACTATGGCAGATGCCAACAAGATTTTGCTGACAGGAGCCTAATATAGCTATCTCCTGAGGGCCTCTGCCAGTGCCTGGCAAGTACAGAAGTGGGTGCTCACAATCATCCATTGGATGGAGCACAAGGTCACCAATGAAGGAGCCAGAGAAAGTACCCAAGGAGCTGAAGGGGTCTGAAGCTCCATAGGAGGGAAATCAATATGAACTAACCAGTACCCCCAGAGCTCCTTGGATCTACACCACCAATCAAAGAAAACACATGGTGGAACTTGTGGTTCTAGCAATGTACATAGCAAAGAATGGCCTAGTCGGTCATCAATGGGAGGAGAGGCCCTAGGTCCTGTGAAGGTTATATGCCCCAGTATAGGGGAATGCCAGGACTGGGAATGGGAGTGGGTGGTTTGGGGAGCAGTGGGAGGGAGAAAGAATAGGGGATTTTTGGAGGGGAAACTAGGAAATGGGATAACATTTGAAATGTAAATAATGAAAATATCTCGTTTAAAAAAAAAAAAAAGCATGGGACAAAAAGATTTCTGGTTCTAGAAGGAAGCAACTTCCCACTGAAAGTGCTATGTCCAGTAAAGTTACCTCTTTAAATGAGAGAGAACAAGTAAGGAGGGAATGTTAGTGCACCCAATCTGTGTAGGAAATCCCAGCTTCTCTGACTTCAAGACAGCAAAAGTCATAGAATACCAAGGAGACAGAAGTCCACAGCAGACACTGTATTTCTCAGTTCTAAAACATCCACTTAGGTTTTTTGTTTGTTTGTTTGTTTGTTTTAATAGTTCCTGTTTCTCTATTAAGCAGCTCTATTTCGTGTCAGTGATATGGTTCAGCAAGTAGAACTGACTGCTGCTAAGCCTGAGTTTAACCTCTGGAATCAACTTGGTAAATTTAGAAAACCAAGGTCTGGAGAAAGGTGTCAGAAGTTAAGAGCATTGGCTGTACTTCCAGAGGACCCAGGTTCAATTCCAAGCATCAACGTGGCAGCTCACAACTGTCTGTGATTCCAGTTCCTGGAGACCTAATACCCTCATACAGACATATATGCAGACAAAACATCAATGCACATAAAACAAAAATAAATCATTTAAAAAAAGAAAACAAAACCAACTCAGTAGAAGGAGAGAACCAACTCGCACAAGTTGTCCTTGACCTACTCATGGACACACGTTTACACACACACACACACATACATTCACACTAAATCAACACAATTTTTATAACTTTCTAGTTTTTTCAGAAGTGTTTAGTTTTACTTCAGAGTCAAAGTTATAATTGCATTTACGTCTTCATCTGAAAACCCCACCATCGTTCATCTTGAAGCTGACATCTGTTGATCATCTCTCCCTGGTTACATTTTCTCAGTTGTCATTATGTTGAGTATTTTTGGATTCTATCCAAAACATACTGAGTACTATGTTATGAGACTCTATAACCTAAACAAAATCCTCTAGAGTCATCAATTTAGTTGTTTTACCAAGCAATTAACCCAACTTAATTTAGATCAAATGTTCTCTGTCTTACTGTCTCTGTGGTTCAATGTCACTTGAAGTTTCGAAGCTTTTGATGCTTGTGTTGAATCTGTCCACTCATGTGCAGCCCAGAGTTAAACCCAATTCTTGTGCAAATAAAGCTAAATACAGAGAATCACCAATTCCAAGGTTTTTCTTTCTGAAATTTTTCTCTTATTTTCAGGCTCAAAAAAAAAAAAAAAAAAGAAAAAAAAAAGAAATTTTCCTAGACCTCTTTTTCTTAGAGTTTTAACCACTATATTGCAGTCATGTGGCTCCACATGGCTAAATGGCTTTAAGAGAAAAAAAAATCAGTAAATATAAAGAGGGAGGAAAAACCAACAATGATTCCACTGTAACCATCAGGGACTGCCCTGAGTGCAGGACCAGAAGAAATGCAAGACAAAAGAACAAAGACTGCCACCATGCTCTTGTTGACTAACTTCCCTAATCTACATGCGGGTGACCCTCAAATTATCTAGCACCTATGTGTATAACTTCCCATTCATAACCTCACATATCGTTCCAGGAAAGAACTATGAAATTTTTAGAAAGGAGTACAAAAGAGGGGCATGTGTGTGACACATGCCCACACAGTGAGAGAGGGAAGGGGGAGCAGAAGCTAAATTCATATACACAAAACTTCACTAGATAATTTGTTAGAATCAGAAAACAAAATATGGCTTCAATGTTCTTTAAAGTATCCCAAAAGATGCAATTTCATAACATTCACATAACAAAAAACTAACCAGCTGATCAATTCAGGTACAACTGCCCTGACATTGGGATCATTCTTAAAATGATCCATTCAATTTCAGTTCCCAACAACCTTCCTAAATAGACCACATGCCAAAACCAACTCAGCAAAACCCAGTCTAGAAAAGGTCAATTGAGTGAATCTAGATCTAAGACTTGTGCTTAACTAAGAGGTGGACTTAAAACTGGTAAAGAAATAGACACACTATATATCCTTCAAAGATTGCTCCATAAATATTGTTATTCTTGGCAAAGCTTCCAAAAGGTTCTGCATAGCAGTGAGATTATATCCCTGACAAGTACAGGCCAGACGACTATTTTATGTGGCTACTATAGATACAGAGGCATATATTTCACCAGTCAGCCCAGCCAGCAATAGAAGTAAAATCTTATCACAATTGAGTATCTGAAAAAAACAACCATGGCCCAAAACAGTAGATTAACCTACTCTGTTCCTCCAGGGAGCCAAGAGAAGCAGATGGCTCAGGCAAGATTTGGTTCAGGATAGACTCTAAACCTTGTAAAGCATAAAGAAAACTGGGTCAAGTAAAGAAGGAACAGTGGGCGCAAACCCAGCGACAATGTTCCACATGGAAAAGAAGTGAAATCCACAGGAAGCCTGCAGTGCGCTCTTCCTACTGCAATGCTATCGGCACGCAACAAGTTAATGCACTTACTTACCTCACAGTGCGCTTCAATATGAAGCTACAAAGTCAATACACGAAACCAGAGTCCTGCTATATTTTTCTAGCACACAGAAGATAATTTTTTATACATTATGTTTTGGACAAACTTTTAAAAATCAAAAAGGATTTAGCTGAAATGAAGCATTAACCTTTTGACCACTTTCACTTAGCAACAAGTGTCACGATCACAATTCCTACCCTGAGATAAACGCCTAAAATTTGGTGCAGAAAATATTACAGCAGACATAAAAAGTAAATCTAAATTCTAAAATTTCACTTTACAACCTCAATAAAACAGCCATTAAATAAACATAAACATGTAAATTGCTAATTTCATAAACCTGAAATTCTTTGCCCACCTTTTTTTATTCTAAGCTACAATAACTAAATAAATAAACGCTAGTATTTCCTAATTAAAATAAGGAAGATAAATTCTACTAAGCCCAACAAGTTTGTAGAACTGTATACTTGATACAAATAGATAATCTTGTTTCCATTTTCTCCTAACATATATGCTAAAGAGTCAAAACACATTACCAAAACCTCAAAAGTTCTACTTCTAGCTGAGAATAGCACAGGCTAACTTAAGCATGTTGTAGTTCATTCCTGTTGTTTCTAAATAGTCAAGCAGACTGGAATCCACAATAATTAAGTCAGTTCCTAAGAAATAGGCACTGCCTGATTGACATTTAAGCCCCCAAATTCTTGAATAATGAAACTGTTAAGGGAACCAAACTCACAGATCTAGTTTCAATAAAGTTAGTAACACTTTAAAATATTCTGCATAAATAATTTTAATCTTAAACATTAACATTTAAAGAAATGATTAAATCCACATTTTTCATAACAAAGGGGAATTACTGACCTTTCTATTAGTAGTCTACAATTTGCCTTGCTACTGTTCTCTTGAAGCCGGCTAGTGGCACACACACCTTGACAACCTTCCACAGATGGCCATGATTATGAGTACAAGACAACAAGCTCATTGAAAACCTTTACAGATGCTCAGCTAATGAGATGTCACATTAAATCTGATATCATAAGATTAAATACCTTATATCAATTATAAAGATTGATATACCATTTAAAATTGACATTCAAACACTCCTAAATTAATTCCATAACACATTAGGTTACTAATATAATTTTTTAAGAAAGTTTAAATAATAAATGTCAATATTACATAACTTTCCACCCCACCACATATGCCTGTCACATTTCTTTTACATCTAGGGGGTAGATGTATATATATGGACATATTTTGCTTTCAACATTAGATATAGATGCTTCTAACTGCAAAACTCTGGTGTGTCAGAATTCGATTTGAGTACTTCTTACTTCCTCTCTTAATGCTTAATGAGTAATTCCTTTGAGATGTCCTTAAAAGCCCTAAAATGTTGTCCTCGAGTAGAAACTTTCACCAGCAATCAATCAAGAGCAAATTACATGGTAGTGTTGAGCTGTCCTACGCTGTTTAAGCTAACAAATGAATGAAGAAAGGTAGTACAGTGGAACATATGCCACTGCACTGAAGTCACTAAAGGACTTGTTGGAAGAATATTTCCTTTCCAGTGAAGCAAATATGGAATAAGAAGGGACAGTGATAAAAGATCACCAAGTCATATGGAAATCCAAATATAGTGACTGACACAATTATTTTACTAATTGCTAATGAATACAGTCAAGTGGCTTCAAAGAGAAAAACTTTGCTTAGACTACTTCAGGTTTTGACCTCTGCATGAGTAAATGCATTTAAACTGAAGCCCACCAAAATTGATTAACGGCGCCAGCCAAGGCCAGCATGTAGTTGAAGCTTTTTCCATCTATCACATGGCCCCAAGGATAGTTAAATGAACCTTAAAATGGCTACAAACAGCTCAATGACTACACAGAGTCCTGCCAATTAGAAATAATTAGGCAGTCATTTTAGTGGTGAGTCTTTTTAAGTGCATACATAACGATGCAATGATGCTTATTAACGATCTCATGAGCTATGCTCAAACAGCCTGAAATAATTATGCAACTATCACAAAGCCTTGCTCATCTCTGTACTTCACCTTAATGCATTTAAAAATCCACTTCATTACCTCCAGTAATTAATCCTCCATTAATTGCAGGAAAAGTTCAGTTTACCAAGCTTCGTTTCTAATTATCTTATAAATAGTTATGGTTCTAATTAATGTGTTCATTAAGACGAATATCTTTCTCAAAGCCATGCTCAGAGCAAAGGTTCCACTGACTCCCTCAAAAGCCTAAGTCACCATAAGGTGAGGCCATTTCAGTTGCATTTGCTTTTATTTCAGTATACTCAACCTCCTAATTGGCATTTAAAATCTAATTTGGAGAAACTTCAAGAAGGTTATACAGAGAGAAATAAGGGCAAAAAGATATTTTTGAACTCTTTTCCAATCAATAATCTTAAAACCTTAATAAGAAAATGTTGTGCATCTCTTTTGATAAATATTGACTAATATACTTAAGTACAATATCCAAGAGGATTTAAAGTCCATACTAACTTAGCTTTTGCCCCTTCCTTCAATTAGAAAATAAGAGAGATAAAATACACTATTAAAACAAACGCATTTAAATTTATATTAGGTTACCTAGCTAAATTGCTACTATAAAACAATTACGCAATATAAATTGTCAGCCATCAAAGAAAAACCTTACACATATCCTAGGATTAGCAATGTCTCACATTACTTTAGAAGCATAGCTGGTCTCTATGCCTTTAAAAACAGAAATCTGTGTCTCCATTATAAAGTATATAGTGCTTGAGAAAAACACTTGTTATGACTCAGAACAAACATTATGCAAAATAATCTTTTTATAAACATGAATATTTTGGGTTTTGGTAAAGTTTAAAATATATGTATAAGTACCAAAGGTACTCATAATTTTAAAAAACTAAATTTAACTTTCAATGAGAAAAATACATTTGGCAGATCAGGTAAGTAGGCTTCTTTATTTTAAAAAGGCATTTATTAGTGTAGTGATCCTAGAAGTTAATGACAAACCTAGTTCCACATGACAGATGTCTTTTGTTTCTTTTTCATTTGCATTTGTTCATTAATCCTGCCTCCTTGTGTTTTTTCCTACATAAGTCTATAAATGTTCCATTTATGAAACAAAAACTTGTTTTACAAGCAAAATTCGAAAAGGTTATTTCAAGCACAGGTTTCTCTAGAATAAACTTCTAGAATGTGCTTTATACAAAACCATCATGGCATTATGTTCCCATTTATTCAATAAAATTTGCTAGGATAGATGAAAATTTACAGTGAAGAAAGTGTTCATGTTTTATAACAACATTCATTTATTCATTCTTCCATATTCCAGAGAAATCTGACGGTGCGAGGTTACAGCAGTGACTGAGACAGAGGTGAGTTCCGCCATAATGAGGGCAAGTCTATTCTGTATGTTTGTGTGTACATTTCCATCAGGTGGGGCAGGGCACATATACGAAAGGCAGAGGTACAAATCAGTCTTCCTCCTCTTAGTGAGTGATTGAGCCCCATTCTCTTACTGAACCTGGAGGCACCCAGTTCAGCTAAATTCAGCACCCAGGTCAGCACAGGCCAGGGATCCCACTATCTGGGCATTGGCAGCACTTGAATTACAAGCCTAACCTGCCACATCCAGCTCTTAAATGGGTGCTGGAGATCTAACACAGGACCTCATTCTTGCACAGCAAGTACTTCACTAAACTCAGCCATTTCCCCAAGCCTGAGCCTAAGTCTTTTAATATAAGAATATCTTATTAATTTAAAATATTACTACAGTGGGTAATAAAAGTATTACATCACTATGGCACAAATTCCAATTATTATAACAGGATTTCTATGAAATCGCCCTTAATACTAACTGTATAATGCCTTAGTATACCCAAAAAGTCCTTAGAGGAGACATTGTGACATCATAATTTTGGTAGTATTGGACCACACACAACTGAAGTACTAAAGTGTGAAAAAGTTTGTAATCTTGAGAGAGATAAAATGAACATAAATAACCTTTGGGAACATTAGGACTGGTATCTCTATCTTCTATGTCTTAAAGTTTTTATTTAGATTTGCTGTTTAGTTTATGTGTGCGAGTGTCTTGCCTACATGTACAGATGTACAAAAGCATACTTGGTGCATCTGTAAGTCAGAAGAAGGCATCAGATTCCCTGCAATTGGAGTTATAGGTGGTTATATGCCAGCTACCACATATGTGCTGGGAACTGAACCTGGGTCCTTTAGAAGAGCAACAAGTGATCTCAATCACTGAGCCACCTCTCTTGCCCCATCTCTCTCCTACACTTCTTAAAATGTATTTTTAATTAAAATACCGTCCGCTGAACGTAGTCTGCACAGGTGAGAGTGAGGACCACAGAGGCAGACAGCTTTTGGGACAGGTGGGAGCCACAGAGCCACTGAGGCAGCACCCTTTTGGGGCCGCAGACATCCGGCACCCTCCCAGCTGGAAGACAGTGGTCTGCCCTGCACAGGAGCCCTCTGCCTCAGGAGCAGGGAGCACATCTTGGATCCAGGACTCCACCGAACTTAGGAACTTAGTCTGCACAGGTGAGAGTGTGCACCACAGAAGCTGACAGCTTCTGTGACCTGCCAAAGCAACACAGCATCTGGGAAAGGTCCTGTTTTCAGCCTTCTTCTTCGGCCAGGAGGAGGTCCAAAGACCAGATATCTGTACACCTTCCCTTTAAGAGGAAAGCTTGTCAGCAGAGAGTGCTCTAACCACTGAAACACAGAGGAGAGAGCCTGTCTCCCAGGTCTGCTGACAGACGGTACTCAGAATCACCAGAAGAACAACCTCTGAACAGAGACAACTATAACAACTCCAGAGATTACCAGATGGCGAGAGGTAAACGTAAGAATCTTACTAACAGAAACCAAGACCACTCACCATCATCAGAACCCAGCACTCCCACTTCGCCCAGTCCAGGGCACCCCAACACACCTGAAAAGCTAGACCTGGATTTAAAAGCATATCTCATGATGATGGTAGAGGACATCAAGAAGGACTTTAAAGAACTACAGGAGAACATGACTAAAGAGTTACAAGTCCTTAAAGAAAAACAGGAAAACACAACCAAACTGGTAGAAGTCCTTAAAGAGAAGCAGGAAAACACATCCAATCAGATGATGGAAATGAACAAAACCATACTAGACCTAAAAAGGGAAGTAGACACAATAAAGAAAACCCAAAATGAGTCAACACTGGAGATAGAAACCCTAGGAGAGAAATCTGGAAACATAGATGCGAGCATCAGCAACAGAATACAAGAGATGGAAGAGAGAATCTCAGGTGCAGAAGATTCCATAGAGAACATGGGCACAACAATCAAGGAAAATGGAAAATGCAAAAAGATCCTAACTCAAAACATCCAGGAAATACAGGACACAATGAGAAGACCAAACCTACGGATAATAGGAGTGGATGAGAATGAAGATTTTCAAGTCAAAGGACCAGCAAACATCTTCAACAAAATTATAGAAGAAAACTTCCCAATTCTAAAGAAAGAGATGCCCATGAACATACAAGAAGCCTACAGAACTCCAAATAGGCTGGACCAAAAAAGAAATACCTCCCAACACATAATAATCAGAACAACAAATGCACTAAATAAAGATAGAATACTAAAAGCAGTAAAAGAAAAAGGCCAAGTAACATATAAAGGCAAGCCTATCAGAATTACACCAGAATTTTCACCAGAGACTATGAAAGCCAGAAGATCCTGGACAGATGTTATACAGACACTAAAAGAACACAAATTCCAGCCCAGGCTACTATACCCAGCCAAACTCTCAATTAACATAGATGGAGAAACCAAAGTATTCCACAACAAAACCAAATTCACACATTATCTCTCCACGAATCCAGCCCTTCAAAGGATAATAACAGGAAAAAACCAATACAAGGACAGGAACCACACCCTAGAAACAACAAGAAGGTAATCCCTCAACAAACCTAAAAGAAGACAGCCACAAGAACAGCATGCCAACTTTAACAACAAAAATAACAGGAAAGAACAATTACTTTTCCTTAATATCTCTTAATATCAATGGACTCAACTCCCCGATAAAAAGATATAGACTAACAAACTGGCTACACAACAAGACGCAACATTTTGCTGCTTACAGGAAACTCATCTCAGAGAAAAAGATAGACACTACCTCAGAATGAAAGGCTGGAAAACAATTTTCCAAGCAAATGGTATGAAGAAACAAGCTGGAGTAGCCATTCTAATATCTGATAAGATTGACTTCCAATCCAAAGTCATCAAAAAAGACAGGGAGGGGCACTTCATACTCATCAAAGGTAAAATCCTCCAAGAGGAACTATCAATCCTGAATATCTATGCTCCAAATACAAAGGCAGCCACATTCATTAAAGAAACTTTAGTAATCTCAAAGCACACATTGCACCTCATACAATAATAGTGGGAGACTTCAACACACCACTTTCACCAATGGACAGATCATGGAAACAGAAACTAAACAGGGACACAGTGAAACTAACAGAAGTTATGAATCAAATGGATCTGGCAGATATCTACAGAACATTTTACCCTAAAACAAAAGGATATACCTTCTTCTCAGCACCTCATGGTACCTTCTCCAAAATTGACCATGTAATTGGTCACAAAACAGGCCTCAACAGATACAAAAATATTGAAATTGCCCCATGCATCCTATCAGATCACCATGGACTAAGGCTGATCTTCAATAACAAAATAAATAATAGAAAGCCAACATTCACGTGGAAACTGAACAACACTCTTCTCAATGATACCTTGGTCAAGGAAGGAATAAAGAAAGAAATTAAGGACTTTTTAGAGTTCAATGAAAATGAAGCCACAACATACCCAAACTTATGGGATGCAATGAAAGCATTTCTAAGAGGAAAACTCATAGCTCTGAGTGCCTCCAAAAAGAAACTAGAGAGAGCACACATTAGCAGCTTGACAACACACCAAAAAGCACTAGAACAAAAGGAAGCAAACTCACCCAAGAGGAGTAGACTGCAGGAAATAAACTCAGGGGCGAAATCAATCAAGTGGAAACAAGAAGAACTATTCAAAGAATCAACCAATCAAGGAGCTGGTTCTTTGAGAAAATCAACAAGATAGATAAACCCTTAGCCAGACTCACTAGAGGGCACAGGGAAAGCATTCTAATTAACAAAATCAGAAATGAAAAAGGAGACATAACAACAGATCCTGAAGACATCCAAAACACCATCAGATCCTTCTACCAAAGGCTATACTCAACAAAACTGAAGAACCTGGATGAAATGGAGAAGTTCCTAGACAGATACCAGGTACCAAAGTTGAATCAAGATCAGGTTAATGATCTAAACAGCCCTATATCCCCCAAAGAAATAGAAGAAGTCATTAATAGTCTCCCAACCCAAAAAAGCCCAGGACCAGATGGGTTTAGTGCAGAGTTCTATCAGACCTTCAAAGAAGATCTAATCCCAGTTCGTCACAAACTATTCCGCAAAATAGAAACAGAAGGTACTCTACCCAACTCATTCTATGAAGCCACAATTATTCTGATACCTAAACCACAAAAAGACCCAACAAAGATAGAAAACTTCAGACCAATATCCCTTATGAATATTGATGCAAAAATCCTCAATAAAGTTCTTGCTAACCGAATCCAAGAACACATCAAAACAATCATCCATCCTGACCAAGTAGGTTTCATCCCAGGGATGCAGGGATGGTTCAATATACGGAAATCCATCAACGAAATCCAGTATATAAACAAACTCAAAGACAAAAACCACATGGTCATCTCGTTAGATGGGGAAAAAGCATTTGACAAGATCCAACACCCATTCATGATAAAAGTCTTGGAAAGATCAGGAATTCAAGGCCCATACCTAAACATGATAAAAGCAATCTACAGCAAACCAGTAGCCAACATCAAAGTAAATGGTGAGAAGCTTGAAGCAATCCCTCTAAAATCAGGGACTAGACAAGGCTGTCCATTTTCTCCATACCTATTCAACATTGTACTTGAAGTCCTAGCCAGAGCAATTCGACAACAAAAGGAGATCAAAGGGATACAAATTGGAAAAAGATGAAGTCAAAATATCACTTTTTGCAGATGATATGATAGTATATATAAGTGACCCTAAAAATTCCACCAGAGAACTCCTAAACCTGATAAACAGCTTCGGTGAAGTAGCTGGATATAAAATTAACTCAAACAAATCAATGGCCTTTCTCTACACAAAGAATAAACAGGCTGAGAAAGAAATAAGGGAAACAACACCCTTCTCAATAGTCACAAATAATATAAAATATCTTGGCGTGACTCTAACTAAGGAAGTGAAAGATCTGTATAATAAAAACTTCAAGTCTCTGAAGAAAGAAATTATAGAAGATCTCAGAAGATGGAAAGATCTCCCATGCTCATGGATTGGCAGGATCAACATTGTAAAAATGGCTATCTTGCCAAAAGCAATCTACAGATTCAATGCAATCCCCATCAAAATTCCAAATCAATTCTTCAACGAATTAGAAAGTGCAATCTGCAAATTCATCTGGAATAACAAAAAACCTAGGACAGCAAAAACTCTTCTCAAGGATAAAAGAACCTCTGGTGGAATCACCATGCCTGACCTAAAGCTTTACTACAGAGCAATTGTGATAAAAACTGCATGGTACTGGTATAGTGACAGACAAATAGACCAATGGAATAGAATTGAAGACCCAGATATGAACCCACACACCTACGGTCATTTGATCTTTGACAAGGGAGCAAAAAACATCCAGTGGAAGAAAGACAGCATTTTCAACAAATGGTTCTGGCACAACTGGTTGTTATCATATAGAAGAATGGGAATATATCCATTCCTATCTCCTTGTACTAAGGTCAAGTCTAAGTGGATCAAGGAACTTCACATAAAACCAGAGACACTGAAACTTATAGAGGAGAAAGTGGGGAAAAGCCTTGAAGATATGGGCACAGGGGAAAAATTCTTGAATAGAACAGCAATGGCTTGTGCTGTAAGATTGAGAATTGACAAGTGGGACCTCATGAAACTGCAAAGCTTCTGCAAGGCAAAAGACACCATCAATAAGACAAAAAAAACACCAAAAGATTGGGAAAGGATCTTTACCTATCCTAAATCAGATAAGGGACTAATATCCAATATATATAAAGAACTCAAGAAGGTGGACTCCAGAAAGTCAAATAACCCCATTAAAAAATGGGGCTCAGAACTGAACAAAGAATTCTCACCTGAGGAATACCGAATGGCAGAGAAACACCTGAAAAAATGTTCAACATCCTTAATCATCAGGGAAATGCAAATCAAAACAACCCTGAGATTTCACCTCACACCAGTCAGAATGGCTAGATCAAAAATTCAGGTGACAGCAGATGCTGGCAAGGATGTGGAGAAAGAGGAACACTCCTCCATTGTTGGTGGGATTGCAAGCTTGTACAACCACTCTGGAAATCAGTCTGGCGGTTCCTCAGAAAATTGGACATAGTACTACTGGAGGATCCAGCAATACCTCTCCTGGACATATATCCAGAAGATGTCCCAACCGGTAAGAAGGACACATGCTCCACTATGTTCATAGCAGCCCTATTTATAATAGCCAGAAGCTGGAAAGAACCCAGATGTCCCTCAACAGAGGAATGGATACAGAAATTATGGTACATTTACACAATGGAGTACTACTCAGCTATTAAAAAGAATGAATTTATGAAATTCCTAGCCAAATGGATGGACCTGGAAGGCATCATCTTGAGTGATGTAACACAATCACAAAGGAACTCACACAATATGTATTCACTGATAAGTGGATATTAGCCCAAAACTTAGGATACCCAAGATATAAGATACAATTTGCTAAAAGCATGAAACTCAAGAAGAATGAAGACCAAAATGTGGACAATATGCCCCTTCTTAGAATTGGGAACAAAACACCCAGGGAAGGAGTTACAGAGACAAAGTTCGGAGCTGTGATGAAAGGATGGACCATCTAGAGACTGCCATATCCAGGGATCCATCCCATAATCAGCTCCCAAACGCTGACACAATTTCATACACTATCAAGATTTTGCTGAAAGGACCCAAATAGAGCTGTCTCTTGTGAGACTATGCTGGGGCCTAGCAAACACAGGAGTGGATGCTCACAGTCAGCTATTGGATGTATCACAGGGCTCCCAATGGAGAAGCTAGAGAAAGTACCCAAGGAGCTAGAGGGATCTGCAACCCTATAGTTGGAACAACATGATGAACTAACCAGTACCCTGGAGCTCTTGTCTCTAGCTGCATATGTATCGAAAGATGGCCTAGTTGGCCATCACTGGAAAGAGAGGCCCATTGGACTTGCAAACTTTATATGCCCCAATATAGGGGAATGCCAGGGCCAAAAGAATGGGAATGGGTGGGTAGGGAAGTGGGGGGCGGTATGGGGGACTTTTGGGATAGCATTGGAAATGTAATTGAGGAAAATATGTAATAAAAAATATTAAAAATAAAAAAAATTAAAATACCAGTTTTACCCCTCAATTTCTTCTTCATGGCCCCTCCCAGCTAAGCTCACTCAGGCCCCTCCTACACCCTCCTATTCCCAAGTTGATAGCCTTTTTCTTTGATGATTATTGTTGCAGACATATGTATGTATGTGTATACATGCATGTGTGTGCATGTATGTTATGTGTGTGTATGTGTATGCAGAAATACACATAAGAATGATCTGTTGAGGGCTGGTGAGATGGCTCAGTGGGTAAGAGCACCCGACTGCTCTTCCGAAGGTCTGGAGTTCAAATCCCAGCAACCACATGGTGGCTCACAACCACCCGAAATGAGATCTGACGCCCTCTTCTGATGTGTCTGAAGACAGCTACAGTGTACTTACATATAATAAATAAATAAATCTTTTAAAGAGAAAAGAAAAGAATGATCTGTTGAGTCCATTTGTATTGTTTGCGTGTTTATGACTTCAGGGCTGACCACTGTGCAGTGGACAGCACATAGGGAGCTCATCCCCGGGACAGGGTCCTTCTCCTCCCAGCTCACTGTTTGCCTTCAGTTCTCTATCTGAGGTTGGGACCCTGTGAAATTTTCACTTTCACACTAACATGTCCACTGATGTTGCCATGTGCTGATCTTGTTTTTGCAGCTTTTTCTAGGAGGGATCTTTGCACATCAGACTTCTAGGCTCTTACAATCTTTCTGCCTCCTCCTCTTCTGCAATGTTTCCTAAGCCATAGATGCAGGAGCTGTGGGATGTACCCATTGAGCTGAACTTCCCCTGATAGTGTTCTCAGCATCACGTACCTGTGGTCTCCTGTGATGGTCTGCATTTGCTATAAAGAGAGGCTTCTTTGATAAGGAGTGAGAGTAACATGTACCTAGGTTCTGTGGTGACTCTATTTGTATACTAACCCCTGAGGATTTGGAGCTAGAAATAACAGATGAGAGAGAACACAGAGATTTGTTTTTCTGGGTCTCAATATAAGCATTTATTTATTGTCGGTCTCTGTGTGTATGCACACAAATACTTGTATGTGTGCACACATGTATACATGTGAAAGTTCTCTCCTTTCATCATGTGCATTGGAAATTGAATTTAGGATGTTAGATTCAGCAGCAAATCCCTTAAGCCACTGAATCATCTCCCCTGATCTCTATTCTCTGTGTTTTAGCCACTTCAATGACAGACACCTGAGTCTGAGCTATGGAACAACCCAAGACGTCTAACCACAACTTCAAACTGGAAATCATTAGTTTTTTTTTATCATAAGTCAATGCCGACTCCCTCTCACTCAAATAAATATCATCTTAAGGAGATAGGCAAAGCAAACAAGTGAAGATAAGACACAACATCCTGAAAGGTAGTGGTTCTTTTTCGAGGTATCTGGAGAACTTGGAACACCTTTTCTAGTTATCCTAAACAGAATTCAGACCTTAGAAGAATCCTCATGGCCTTTATCTTCTCTTCCTTTTCATTCTTCTACTTGTATTGAAAGCAACTCTAAAATTTTTTTTCTTTTTTTTTTTTTTTTTTTTTGGTTTTTGTTTTTTTGTTTGTTTGTTTTGGTTTTTTTTGTTTTGTTTTTGTTTTGATTTTCGAGACAGGGTTTCTCTGCATAGCTCTGGCTGTCCTGGAACTCACTTTGTAGACCAGGCTGGCCTCAAACTCAGAAATCCGCCTGCTTCTGCCTCCCGAGTGCTGGGGTTAAGAGCTTGCGCTACCACGCCCAGCTGCAACTCTAAAAAACTTAAGCCAAAGAAGGTCTCTGGTAATATAACAAAGCTTTCAACAGCTGATTCACTCAGAATGTGCTTTAGGGAGTATTCATCAAATAATACTTATACTAAAATTATCTGAGTTATTCAGAAGGTAGATTGCAAAATTAAAACTTAGTAGGAAACTATTTGAAAAGTTTAACAGGTGAATGGCTTAAGGTAATGAAGATTTCCTTAAAAAAAAAAAAAAGAGGCTTCAGGGAAGGTCAAGGGTACACACACATCATTCATCATGAATGACTTCAAGGGACATTTTAATAACTTCCTGTGGCAGCATCTCTCTCATATTCAATATAAAATTCCCAAGGTAGATTTTGTTTTCTTATTCATGCTCAAAAATATACAAAGTCAAGGCTGCCCACCAACTGCAGAGTAAGCGCATGCAACTAAATGCCCGTAGTGTCAGCACTGTGTCCCTTAGCTGCAGTAGAGATAAAAGCTCTGTAAGATGGAACTGATCAAGCACAAAGACACACATAAGGCAGGAAGCAAAGATGACTGAGGTTGTGTGAAATTCATTTTAAATGCTTAGCCATAAACAAAAACATGCTTGAAAAATGGCCAACTCAGAGATCAAAAGAGAACCTCGTCAAATTCTTTTGAAGGTTATATAAATAGGGCTCAATTTTTCTCAAAATTTAACAACTAAAATTTAAAAACTAAAGTTTTTCAAATGGATTCTATTTGTGTACTTACCTCTACGTTAAGGGGGTGAGGAAACCATCCTTTGCTAGGACACCCTGCCAGTTTGACACCCTCATCAACCTAGAAAGTCATGGTCATTCTCACTACTCCTCCAGAATGTAACCAACTGCCTTGCGGAACTTCAATAACACAATCTGACTCCTTCATCCCTGAAATGAAGACAATGCCAACTCCCACAAATACTATGAGGAACGAACTAAGGACATATTTTAAACATATTGGGTACAGCCTATATAAGAACTACCTTAAAACTGTGCTAATTTACAATGTTACTACCGTTGCCTTACTGTTTGCACAGATGCAGAATTTGTTCACAAGCACCTACCGACTGCCATATAGACTACAAAAGCAAGATTTCAAGGAAGACTTACGTTCTGAATCTGTACATATTTCAAGCCTTGCTCATAAACAGATTATTAAAAATACTTCATAGATTCATGTTCTGAGAGCAGATGTGAGTTCCTCAGAGAGTACGTACTTACCTTACTTTGTCTGTAAATAAAAACAATGTTGAGAATCAGTGAAAACAAGGTAAGGCAGTGCAAAAAGGCTATGCACTGCTTGCTTTTCATTGTATTCAAGACACAGAAAAAAATATTAAGCCTACAGAACAGTCAAGACACTGTGAGAACCACAAAGTCTCTGAACAGAAAGCTCCGCTCTGATGCAATCCCTCCCTCTTTCTGAGTAAAGACCATTACTGTGTCTACACTGAACAAGGCACTACTCTGTCCTAACCTCAAACTTGTCCTCATTTTACAAAGGGTGTACGCCAGAAATCCTGAAATTTCCCTTTAAACCACAGTCTGGGGTCTGGTAAAGTGCTTGTCTAGCACACATGAAGGTTTGCGTTGAGGCCTCAGAATCTCACTAACTGTATCTGCAGTAGCATATAACTATAATCCCAGCATTCCGGAAGGGAAAGACTAGAACATCAGAAATTTGGAATCATCTTTGGCTACCAAACTATTTCAAAGGATAGCCTGGAATATAGGAGACGTTGTCTTTAAAAAAAGAAAAAGAAAAAAGGTTAAAAAGTCACTTTTGCTGTTTGAGTCCTTGTGTTCCCTTACGAATGACTGATTGACGTGTGTGTCTGTGTGTGTGTGTCTGTGTGTGTGTGTGTGTGTGTGTGTGCTTGTGTGTGTGCGTGTGTTTGTGTGAGATGATGTATACCACCGTCATGCTAGAGTCTTAGGAGGTCGGAAGGAGGCTAAGCCATCATATGAGAGACTGGGAACCAAACCTGAATCCTCTACAAGAGCAGTAATCACTCTTAACCACTGAGTCATCTCTACAGACTGGAGCCCTTATCTTTCATATCTGAAGATACAATGCCCTCCATAGTAAATTATGATTCTATACCTATCAAGCTGAATAGTTTTAGAGAATAAATAATAACAAGAATACATATTAAATATTATGTGCCATTCTTTAGTGGCACTAGTCTTTAGTGGCAGTAGAACACCTATGAACCATCACTATGATTACTATAAGTCAGTATTTTTTAGTTGGAAATACTTGTTTATGAAGTACATACTGATAACAATTTCCCCTCCCTCATCTCTTTCCAAATCTTCCTCACCACTCAACCCCTCTAGCTTCATGCCTTGTTTTCTCTCTTTAGAACACAAACTGATAAATAAAAAATAAGTATAAAAATAAAGCCAATGAACATTTTGATTAGAAATCTCAAGGAAAAGAAAGCATCAAAAGCTATGTTTCTGTATTTTACAAAAATGCATTCTAGTCTTGTAATGACTCTGGGATTTCTTATGACATAAATTTAATCTACCTAAGATTACACAGTGGATGAGCAATAGATAAAACAAATGTTTTGTATCCTGATGAAGCCAGAACTTTCTAAAGGCTCTCAAAAACATGCCTCTCATACAAAAGATAATCTTGGTTCACAAAACTCTGTAGAAGTTCAATATAATGAACATAAAACTTGAAGTATTCAGCATTCCTTAAAGGTCAACTGTAGACAAAGCCAACCTGTCTACTACTGCAAGATCCATAAAATGAAAGATTAAGAAAACATAACTACCTCATAAAGTTGCAAAGCTTCTGTAAGGCAAAGGACATTGTCGATAAGACAAAAAGGCAACCAACAGATTAGGAAAAGATCCTTACCGATAAATCTGATAGAGGGCTAATATCCAATATATACAAAGAACTCAAGAAGTTAAAACGCCACAGAACCAAATAACCCTATTAAAAATGGGGTACAGAGCTAAACAAAGAATTCTCAACTGAGGAATAATGAATGGCTGAGAAGCACCTAAAAAATGTTCAACATCCTTAATCATCAGGGAAATGCAAATCAAAACAACCCTGAGATTCCACCTCACACCAGTCAGGATGACTAAGATCAAAAATTCAGGTGACAGCAGATGCTGGTGAGGATGTGGAGAAAGAGGAACACTCCACCATTGCTTGTGGGATTGCAAGCTGGTACAACCACTCTGGAAATCAGTTTGGCGGTTCCTCAGAAAATTAGACACAATACTCCCAGAGGACACCAGATACCACCCCTGGGCATATACCCAGAAGATGCTCTAACATGTAATAAGGACACATGCTCCACTATGTTCATAGCAGCCTTATTTATAATAGCCAGAAGCTGGAAAGAACCCAGATGTCCCTCAACAGAGGAATAGATACAGAAAATGTGGTATATTTACACAATGGAGTACTACTCAGCTATTAAAAAGAATGAATTTATGAAATTCCTAGGCAAATGGATGGACCTGGAGGGTATCATCCTGAGTGAGGTAACCCAATCACAAAAGAACTCACTTGATTGTACTCACTGATAAGTGGATATTAGCCCAGAAACTTAGAATACCCAAGATACAATTTGCAAAACATATGAAATTCAAGAATAACGAAGACCAAAGTGTGGATACTTTGCCCCCTTCTTAGAATTGGGAACAAAACTCCCATGGAAGGAGTTACAGAGACAAAGTTTGGAGCTGAGACGAAAGGATTGACCATCTAGAGACTGCTGTACCCGGGGATCCATCCCATAATCAGCCTCCAAATGCAGACAACATTGCTTACACCAGCAAGATTTTGCTGAAAGGACCCTGATATAGCTGTCTCTTGTGAGGCTATGCTAGTGCCTGGCAAACACAGAAATGGATAGTCACAGTCAGCTATTGGATGGAACACAGGGCCCCCAATGAAGAAGCTAGAAAAAGTACCCAAGGAGCTGAAAGAGTCTGCAACCCTATAGGTGGAACAACAATATGAACTAACCAGTACTCCCAGAGCTCATGTCTCTAACTGCATATGTAGCAGAAGATGGCCTAGTGGGCCATCAGTGGAAAGAGAGTCCCCTTGGTCTTGCAAACTCTATATGCCCCAGTACAGGGGAACACCAGGGCCAAGAAGTGGGAATGGGTGGGTAGGGGAGCAGGGTGGGGGGAGAGTATAGGGAACTTTCAGGATAGCATTTGAAATGTATATAAAGAAAATAATAAATAAAAAATTAATAAAAAACAAAACAAGAAAACAGGGTTTACTAGCATAGGGCTGTAATTCCAGCACTTGGAGGAGGTAGAGGCAGAAGGATGAGGAGTTTAAGGTCTCAAATGCTATTCTCAGAAGCACATAAGCATTTACAAACATAACACGTAAATTAAATTTAGAAATTTGTAAGGACCAAAATTCTACTGTCATTCAAATTGCATTTCTTAAGAAAAAAGAATTATCTTTAGAGAATAATGTAAGGTCACTGCTACCTCACTTTAATGAAGAATAACAATTAAAACAATGAGTTGTCAACATCCTGTACATAGACTTACTTGTCACACAAGTTATAAATAAATCATAAGGGACCAGACTCCAGGCAGTAGGAAAGCAAGTAAGCTAACTGCAAACTTTCACCTCCAGCTCCTCCAAGTCAAATCCCCCAGTCTCCTCCCCAGCTCTAAAACAGAACATCTGCTGCAGCCTCCCTTCAACAGTGCCCCATTTCCAGGGAATCCCACAGAGATTCCCTTCCTAAACTCCCTCCCCAGCTCACTGCTTTATGCTAGCCTTCACTTCAGCAGGCATTTCCTAGAAGCACATAGGCCACTGCTGCTGGAGGACAGGTAGACTGACTGCAGGTCTCCACCTCTCCTTCTGCTCCTCTAGACCTAATCCCCCAGGTTCAGCCAAGGCTCTACAGCAGAAAACCTGTGACTGTACTCTCCCCACCATCTCTAGTAGAACATAATCACACCTTCCATCATCCTAGACAACTCCAGCGGGCATTCCTCAGGAACTCACAGGCCACACTGGGCAAGGAAGCAGAAATGCTAATGGCAGGTGTTCACCTACCTCCCCCTCCATTCTTCTAAGACCAATACCCTAGTCTCATCCCTGCTCTGGAACAGAACAGAACACCTGCTGCAGCTTCCCTTCCCCTCCTGCACCCATCTCCAGTGGATTACACAGATATCCATCTCCTACTAACCTTCCTACCCCCACTGTCCTAGCCCCCAACACCAACAGTCTTTCCTAGGGAACCCACAGGCTACTCTGATCATGGAAGCAAGGAGGCTAACAGATCTTCACCTCTTCCTCCATGCCTCCAAGTCCAATCCTCTAGTCTCATCCCAGCTCTGCAGCAGACCGTTCCTTTTCACTCTCTAACCCATCAACAGGGAACCACTGAGCAGAATACTGCTTTCTTCCTTCTTGTGAAGCCCCTCCAGGCCCCACTGCTTCCAACCCACCCCTATTATTACTAAATGTGATGTCTGAATACCCAGCAAGACATTTCAGCTGGAACCCCGCCCCCACCAGAGCCCAGAGCCCAGAACCCAAAAAGATTTCCCTAACAAGCAGCACACAGCCATCACATTCTCCTAAGAACCAGAGACTTGACAGAAACCAAGGAAAAAACCACCTGCCCAACAAGACAAAACCAGACTACCAGCACCTAGGATTACAATCTTCCCACACTCAAAGGCCAGCACAAAAACAAAATAAATAGCAGCCAGGACAATATGTTTCCACTAGAGTCCAGCAACCCTACCATAGCAGACCTTGGGTATTTCAACATTGCTGAAGCACAAGGGAAAAAAAAAAAAAAAAAAAAAGAACTTAAGACAACCTTTATGAATATAACAGAGGTACTTAAAGAGGAAATGGATAAACCCCTTAAAGAAATCTATAACTATACAAACAGTGAGAGGAAATGAACAAAACAATTCAAGACCTAAAAGTGGAAATAGAATCAAGAAAGAAAACCCAAACTGAGGAAATCTGGAAACGAAAAGTTTAGAAACTCAAACAGAAACCACAGAGGCAAGGTTCAACAACAACAACAACCAAAAAAAAAAAAAAAAAAAAAAAAAAAGAAAGAAAGAAAGAAAGAAAGAAAAAAAGAAAGAAAAAGAAAAAAAGAAAAAAAAGAGAATCTTAGGCATTGAAGATATTGTAAAAGAAACATATATTGGTTAAAGAATATGGTAATCTAAAAAACAACTGGCACAAAATATCAAGAATATCTGGGACCCTATAAAAGACCAAATCTAAGAATAGAGGAAGGGGAAGAAACACAGGTGAAGGCACAGAAAATACTTTCAACAAAATCGTAAAAGAAAATTTCTCTAACCTAAAGAAGATGTTTATCAAAGTACAAGAAGCATATAGAACTTCAAATATACTAAACCAGAAAATAAAGTCCCCTGGGAACATAATAAGAAAACATTAAATGTACAAAAAGATGTACTAAAAGCTGAAAGAGAAAAAGACCAAGTAACATATAGAGAGGCAAATATAGAGAATTACACCTGACATCTCAATAGAGACTATAAAAGCCAGAGGGCCTAGACAGATATGCTTCAGATCCTAAGAGACTGCAGATGCCACCCCAAACTACTATACTGGACTAAATTTTCAATCACCATAAATGGAGAAAATAAGATATTCCATGATAAAAATCAAATTTAAGCAATATCTATTAAAAAGTCCAGTGCTTTAAAAGGTACTAGAATATAAACTCAAACCTAAAGATGATAAGTAAGGAAACAGCAAATAAATTATTCCAGAAGGAAGTGTACAAACACACACACACACAGAGACACCGCCACCGCCACCACCACCACCACCAAAATCACCAATAACAAGAACACCAAAATAACAGGTATCAACAATCACTGGTCACTAATATCTCTCAACATGTCTCAATTCCTCAATAAAGAGACTAACAGGATAGATATGATAAAAGATCCATCCCTTGTGCTCCATCCAAGAAATACATGTTAAGATCAAGGATAGATATTACAACAGAGTAAAGGATTGGAAAAAATACGTTCCAAGCAAATGAACATAAGAAGCAAGCTAGTGTGGCCATTTTTGTATCTAACAAAACAGAATTCAAACAAAAAGTAATCAAAACAGAGAAGAATACTCCATATTCATTAAAGGAAAAATCCATCAAAATGACATTTCAATTCTTAACATCTATGCCCCAAACACAAGGGCACACAAATTTATAATGACAACAATGAAAATCCGCTTCTACAGCTTAAATCACATATTGAACGGCACACACTGATAGTGTGAAACTTCAACACCCACCTCTCACCAATGGACAGGTCATCCAAGAACTAAACAGAGAAATCCTGGAGCAAACAGACACTATAATCCAAATGGACTTAACTGGTATTTATAGAACATTTCACCCAAACATAAAAGAATATTTCTTCTCAGCACCGCAGAGAACTTTCTCTAAAATTGACCACATATTTGGACACAAAGCAAATCTTAACAGATACAAATAACTTAAAATAACTCCATGCATCCTATCACACCACCATGGATTAACAACAGAAACAGAAGAAAACTTTCAAATTCATGGACTGAACAAATGAACAGCTACTGAATGAGAAACCAGTCAAGGCAGAATGGAAAAAAAAAAAAAAGACATTGAAGACTTTCTACAATTCAAAGAAAATGAATGCACAGCATGTACAAACTTAAGGGTCACAATGAAAGCAGTTCTACAAGGCAAGCTCATGGCACTAAGCACCTACATGAAGAAACAGGAGATATTAGCAATTTAACAACATACCTGAAAACTCTAGAACACACACACAAAATCAAGAAAGAAAGAAAAGAAAAGAGAAAAAGAAATCACATCCAAAAGAAGTAGATAGTAAGAAATAATCAAACTCTGGGTTGAAATCAATAAAATAGAAAATAAACAAACAAACAAGAATAATATAAAAAATATAAAACAAAAATCAATGATTGATGAGCCTTTATCCACATTAACTAAAAGGCAGAGAAAAAAATATCCAAACTAACAAATTTATAAATGAAAAAGGGGACATAACAACAGACAACAAGGAAATCCAGAAAATCCAAGGTCATACTTTAAAATCCTGTACTCCAACAAATTTGAAAATCTAAAAGAAATGGATAATTTTCTCAGTATAAAACACTTACCAAAACTAAATCAAGGTCAGATAAGCAATTTAAATAGACCTATAAAACCTAGTGAAATAGAAGCTATTGTTAAAAATCTCCTAAACAAAAACAAAAACAAACAAAAAAAAACAACAACAAACCCAGGGCCAGATGGTTTTAACACAGTATTAAACCAGACTTTCAAATAAGAATTAATGACAATATTCCTCAAATTATTTAACAAACTAGAAACAGAAGGAACATTGCCAAATTCATTTTATGAGACCACAAATACCCTAATGTTCAACATAATATTCAACAAAGAAAATTACAAAATAATTTTGCTTATGAACATAAATGCAAAAATACTCAATAAAATACTTGCAAACTGAAGACAAGAACACATCTATAAAGATTATATCCACCATGATCAAGTAGGCTTCATCTCAGAGATGCATGAATAGTTCACCTATGTAAATGAAAAAATATAGTCTACTAGATAAACAAAATGAAAGACAAAAACCACATGATCATGTCACTAGATATACAAAGGACCTTGAAGACTTGAAGACTTAGCTAGAGCAAAACAACTGAAGGAGATCAAAAAGATACAAACTGGAAAGAAGTCAACTGATTAGTATTTACAGAAGCTGACAGTTTACACAAATGACTCTAAATCCATTGGGAAACACCTACAAGTAAGAAACACTTTCAGCAAGTAGCTGCAAACAAAATTAACTCAAAAAAAAAAATCAAACAACAAATAGTTTGAGAAAGAAATTGAAAAATAATACCTTTTAGCCTCAAATGATATAAAATATGTTAGGGTGCCGGGCATGGTGGCACACGCCTTTAATCCCAGCACTCGGGAGGCAGAGGCAGGCGGATTTCTGAGTTCGAGGCCAGCCTGGTCTACAAAGTGAGTTCCAGGACAGCCAGGGCTATACAGAGAAACCCTGTCTCAAAAAAGCAAAAAAAAAAAAAAAAAAAAAAAAAAAAAATATGTTAGGGTATCTCTAACCAAGCAAGTAAAAGATCTCTATGACAAGAACTTCAAGTTTTTGAAGAAGGTGTCAGAAGATAAAAAGATCTCCATCCTCACAGATCAGTAGGAACCACATAGTAAAACCTGGCCATCTTACCAAAAGCAGTCTACAGATTCAACACAATCCCCATCAAAATTCCAAAAGAATTCTTTATAGATTTTGAAAGGACAATATGGAAAAACAACAAAACCCAGCTAAAACAATCCTGCACAATAAAAGAATATCCTGGAGTATCTCCATCCCTTATTTCAAGCTCTCCTAGAGAGCAATAGTAATAAAACCCACATGGTGTTGGCATTAGGAAAAAAAAAAGACAGGTTGTTCAATGGAATCCAATCAAAGACCCGTAAGTAAATACACACACACACACACACACACACCTCTATGAACATTAGATTTTTCAACAAAGAAGCCAAAATTATACAATGGAAATAAAGAAAGCCTCTTCAACAAATAGTCTAATTGGATGTCTGCATGTTAAAGAATGAAAATAGATCCATATCTATCACTCTGCAAAAATCTTTAGTTCAAGTGAATCAAAGACCTCAACATAAAACCAGACACACTGAATAGGAGTGGGGAATACCCTTGAATTATCACAGGAGATAAGCTCCTTAATAGAACACTTATAGTGCAGGTTCTAGATGTCAGAAATAATTGATACCTCACGAAACAGAAAAGGCAAAAGCCACTGTCAACAGGACAAAATGGCAGCCTACAAAATGGGAAAAGAGTTCCACCAACTTCACATCTGACAGAGGTCTAGTATCCAACTATATAAAGAGCTCATGAAACCAGATAGCAAAAAACTAAACCAATGAAAAATGATGTACAGAACTGAACAGAGAATTCTCAATAAAAGAATCTCAAATGGCTAAGGAACACTTATTAAAGAAATGTTCAACAGTCTTAGTCATCAGGGAAATTGCAAATCAAAAGGACTCAAATTTCACCTGACACCTGTCAGAATGGCTACAAGTGACAATGTATGCTGGCCAGGATGCAGACTAAGGAGAACACTCTCCATTGCCGGTGGGAGTGTATATTTGTACAGCCACTATGTAAATCACTATGGCAGTACCTTGGAAAATTAGGATCTCAGGATCCAGCTATACCACTCTTGGTCATATACCCAAAGGACATTCCATCCTACCATAAGGACACTTGCTCAATTATGTTCATAGCAATTTTATTCATAATAGCCAGAAACTGGAAACCACCCAGATATCTCTCAACTAAAGAATGGATAAAGAAAACACGGTACATTTATACAATGGAGTATTACTCAGCCATTAAAAACAATGACATCATGAAGTCTGCAGGCAAATTACTAGAAATAGAAAATATCATCCTGAGTAAGGGCACTCAGGCCCAGAAAGACAAACATGATATGTACTCACTTATAAGTACATATTAGCTGTAAATTAAAGAATAATCATGCTACAAACCACAGACCCAGAGAGGCAAGTAACAAGGAGGGCTCAAGGGTGGACACATGGGTCTCCCTGGGAAGGGGAAATAGATTTTGTGGGTCAACTGGAAGTGAACTGGGATGTGAACAGAAGGGTCAGTGTTGAGGGGAGGCATGGAGAGAGTACTGACAGAGATGACTAGAACCGGAAGCAACTGGGGGTGGAGATATAAAAACCCAGTATAGCAGAAATTCCCTGCAATCTAGAAGATGACCCCAGCCCATCCTCTGTAACCAGGCAAGGCTACCAGTGGCAGGACTGGGACACCAATCCAACCAAAAAACATCTACAATTTGTTCTACTTGTAAAATGTGCTAAGGTAAAGATGGCACAGATCAATGATTGGTCCAACTTGAGACCCATGCCATGAGAGAAAGCTTATGCCTGATACTGCCTGAATGGCCAGACACTGGATAACCTAGAGACCTATGATATAACCAAAAACGACTGAAAAAAAAAAAAAAAAAAAAAGAGGCAAACAAATGAGTCCTAGTGATATTCTGCTATACTCATAAATCAATGCCTAACCCGATTTTCATCAAAAATGCTTTATGCAGCAACTGATGGGAGCAAAGGCTAAGATCCATAGCATTAGAGAGAGCTCAGGGAAGAAGTGAAGGAAGAATTGCGGGAGACTGAGGGTCCAGCATGAGAATAAGGCCCACAGAATCAACTAAACAAGGCTGCTAGGTGCTCACAGAGACTGAAGAACCAAAGAGCCTGCATGGGTCTATGCTAGGTCCTCTGCATATACTGCTATGGCTGTTTAGCTCAGGAATTGTCACAGGTTGTTTAGACTTTCTAAGAGTGGGGGTGGGACCCTTTCCCTCCAACTAGATTGCCTTATCCAGCTTTGATAGGAGTTTGTGCCTGGTCTTACTGTAACAAGTTACAGTTTGTTAAGCTTGGTTACTACCCCTGGGAGGCCTGCTCTTTTCTGAAGAGGAATGAAGGAAAAGTGGATTTGGGGGAGGAGAGGGAGGGACTGAGAGGAGTGGAAAGAGGAAAATGCAGTTAAGATAATTAATAATTGATAATAGTAATAATTTTAAATTTTTTTCTAAAAATTTCAAATTCCCATACAGAACATGCTTTAAAATGAGTGCTGGAAATTCATTGAGAAATTCATCATTCAATTAATCCACTGAAAATAGTATTAAGTTTTTCAGAAATCAACTATTAGCTAAACAGCATCATGTTAGAAACTGATGAAACAAGGTTAATAACAAATAATTTCTGCATTACAGGATGACCAGGACCTAAGACACAAGCCACAGACATCCTAATAGAAGTGATATTTTATATGATGAGTGAAAAGGGGGAAAAAAAAAGCACTCTACAACAAATTATGCCAGAATGGCTATAAATCACTATCACTTATTCTTTTTATATATTATCTCAAACAAGAAACAAATGCCTTGACATATTTTAAAAAGAGAATAACAGGACAATGTCAGACCTGGTAAAAGTTGGCAGTTAGAGAAATGAAGAAATGGGTATCAAGAAACAAAATCAGCAATGCAAGCAAACGGCATAGCTAACTTAGTCGATAGTAAGTCTTTCCCTCAAACTAACACGCGCAGGATTAGCTTAGTGGTAGAATGTTTGCTTGACATGAACAAGACCCTGGGTTCAATCCCTAGGACAAAACACACACACACACACACACACACACACACACACACACACACACGAGATTAGGTTCTTGAAAATCTTCACAGAATAATTCTTTAAAAAAGAACTCACCAATTGATCTTTAATGTGACTGAAAGATAATCTACAAACCTTCCTAAGACGCCTTGTATTCTACAATAAAAGTATATAAATTAGCTACCAACAGCTTTTCCCCATCCCACATTGATAAGCTATGCTTTTCCATTGTGCTTCAACTCATGTTACTGAGGCTACTGTAGGTGATATGCAGCTAAACGAAGGAAAAGAAAGGAAGACCCAAGAAAGAAAGGCATAGAATCAACTAGCAAGTATTAACCATATATTATATCAAGAATAAAGTATCAAGTACTAATAAATAATATATACCCAAATGTCTAGCAAAGATTCTGAAAAATATACAGAGTACCTAAGTTAATCTACATTATATCTGAAATTCTAATAAGGCAAAAATAACAAATAAGAGAGGATTACTACAGTCATGAAAAAAGAGAGATGCAGAAAGAGATCTGAAAGTCACTTCATATGCTGTTTCCTGAAGAGTAACATTCCTGGTGTGCTGATGCTCAGAATGGTCAGCTGCAACAGCAGCCTGTCAGAGAAAATGTGCCGGAAGCACATAGTACCAAGTACTACCTGTGTCCATTTTGTACATAGCCCTTTTTTAATGAGAGATAGATGATATATTTAAGTAAAATCAAATAACTCAGGAGGCCACCGTAGGTGGAGGCCCTCCACATGAAAGGAAACTATGAAACTTTACCATTTTCAGCCTGGAAATAATACAGAAAGGCAACTAGTTCAAAATGCAAAGAATCCAAAAGAAAGAGGCAGTAACAAGGCTAACACAAGTAATATCGTAAGTAATGGACTAGCAGAATCAACAGAAACTCTAAAAATTCTATTTTGAAGAAAATAATTTCTTGAGTAAATGATTCTAACAAACTTCCTCATTCTCATTATAATGATCCTGTAAGGAAAAAAACAAAAACAACTTCTTTTTAACAGAAATCTGGAGGAGAAAAAGAGTATAAAATGGTCTTATCCCTACTTAACATTAAAAAAGAAAGATTAACTGGACTCCTGTAATCCCCACAGTACTTAGGAAGCTAAGGCAGGATGTCCAAGTTCAAGGCTGGCACTGGCTATACAATTTGTTCCATGCCAGTCTAAGGTACAGAGTAAGGTTATATAAATATATATAATGTTATCTATTAATTTAATATTTAATACCTATGAGTGAAAGGTTTATTCAAACTGTTAAAGAGACATAAAGAACTACTGACAAAAAAAAAAAACAAAACTGACATTTACCCTTATCAGGAACATTCAGCTTACTACATAGTTACAAAAGTGTTACTTGCTCTTCCTGTTGTACTTGTAGGCTAACAGCATCTACAAGATAAACATGCCTATGAAACTAGATATCCATGTCCACACCAAAAAAAATGTGGACAGTACTGCAACAAAATGTCACCAAATATTAAGTGCTATTGTTACTGAAGAGAACAAATGGCTGCGTTTATAGAGATGCAGGTCTTGATTCTTAGCAGCCACGCGGCAGCTCGCGACCATCTGTAACCATAAAAGACCCAGCACAGTCTTTTAGCCTCTCTGTGAACCAGGCATGCAGGTGGCATATAGAGAAACAATCAGACAAAACACGCACACTGGGTCACTCATATATAAAACACAATTTTTAAAATCTTTACATGACAGAAACTAGACTTAGGTACCTGCCAAGATTTGTGAAGCCACTGAGTGATCTCCCTTCACAGCTGGTTATATCTAAAAAAAATGTACGTGGCAAGAGTTGCTAGTGAACTCTGATCTGGACAGGAAACATCTCCACATAGAATTTCCTCATGGCTTTTTATCCCTCTGCTACAAATGGGACACACTTCACAGACAGCAGAAATGAGCTCACAGGGCTGAGAGAGTAGCTCAATGGTAAAGCACGCCCTTAGTGGGAAAGGCCCAGGGTTCAGATGACTGAGGTCGAGGAAGGGACAGCAGCTATGTCCAAAACTAAGTGTTGCATAAAGTACAGTCAATTTTAAGTCAAGGAAAAAAGTCATGAAAGATCAGCATGGACAACTCATCCAACTCCGCTGGTTTGGGACCATGGCCCCACCTGCACAGAAGTCAAACGTGGCTGCAAAGCAGAGAAGTGACCCTAACTTAGCTTAGTGACAGGGCCGAGTTACTCAATTCAGAGGTTCCAGACAGGACTGCTCAGGGCCCAGAGATAGCTTCTGTGGAAATCTGGGCCCTAACTGTAGCTGGGCACAAAATATACTCTGACATGAGTATGCTACTGAGGAACTAGAATCCCACTACAGTCATTATAAAACATAATTCTCTTGTCAACTAAAAATCTGAATAATTTGTTAAAATGAGGCTAATAAATTAGATTAAAAACAACAAAAATTTCCAATCCCAACCCCACATAAAGCGGTAGAGTGGTCACATACACATCTGCAATCTCAGGCTGTGACAGGACAGAATGAAGGAGCTCTGCTTGCTGGCCACCAGGCAGGTTTCAGTGAAAGGCCTTGTCTAAGGAAACAGGCAGAGTCACAGCAGCACATCTGACTTGCCCACAGGGGTGTTTGCAAACGCACGTGTATATATCATATACACACCACATGTATACTCATATATTCACTGTTGACATCACACATATAAGACACTTAAACTCACACACTGTGTACATCCCACATACACTGCACTTACACTCATACACAGTGTATATACCACATTACACTCACACACTGTGTAGATTACACATACGCCACACACTCACACATACTGAATAGATCACACATGCACACACTCACAGATACTGTTTACAACATACATATATCACATTTACACTCATACACACTGTATACATCATCATGCATATCCTACACTTAACACTCACACACACACATACATATACAGTCTTAAAACTGATTTAAAGGGATAGTGTTTATTTATTCATCAGTACAACACGACAGACCTACATAAAATCTTTGACTCAAAGCAAGGTATGCTGACATATGTGTAAGTTGCTTTAGAACGCTGAGGCAGAAGCATATAAAGTCTGAGGCCAGTCTTTGCAATATAGCAAAGGCCTGCCTCATAAAAAACAGCGTCTTATATTCAAAATGAACCCCAAAATCTTCTATTAAAATACTGGAGGATTTCAAAATTAATATCTAAGAGTTTATTTCTTGTCCAGAAAGTCCTAATTAAAGCGACATGATAGAGGAGTGGGTGGAGTTGAGAGAGAGTACCCTGCTTTATAATGCGACTCATTAACTCTATAGGATTAATAATTAAAACTCCATCTGTTCTGAATGTCAATGCAAAACTGCTTCTGGATCTGGTCAAGAAAATGTTAATAAGACATTGCTAGATTCATCAGCTGGGCTGTTTCTTTATTTTAAGCAAATTGTATAAATATACTCTGGTAACGTAAATGAGAAAACAACAGAAATACCCCTTTTTTTAATTGGGTATTTATTTCATTTACATTTCCAATGCTATCCCAAAAGTCCCTAACAGGCTCCCCCACCGACTCCCCCACCCACCCACTCCCACTTCTTGGCCCTATCATTCCCCTGTACTGAGGCATATAAAGTTTGCACGACCAATGGGCCTCTCTTTCCACTGATCGTCGACTAGGCCATCTTCTGATTCATTTGCAGCTAGAGACACCAGCTCCGGGGTACTGTTTAGTTCATATTGTTGTTCCACCTATAGGGTTGCAGATCCCTTTAGCTCCTTAGGTACTTTCTCTACCTCCTCCATTGGGGGCCCTGTGATCCATCCAATAGCTGACTGTGATCATCCACTTCTGTGTTTGCTAGGCCCCGGCATAGTCTCACAAGAGACAGCTATATCTGGGTCCTTTCAGCAAAATCTTGCTAGTGTATGCAATGGTGTCAGCGTTTGGAAGCTGATTATGGGATGGATCCCCAGATATGGCAGTCTCTAGATGGTCCATCCTTTTGTCTCAGCTCCAAACTTTGTCTCTTTAACTCCTTCCATGGGTGTTTTGTTCCCAATTCTAAGAAGGGGCAAAGTGTCCACACTTTGGTCTTCGTTCTTCTTGAGTTTCATGCGTTTAGCAAATTGTATCTTATATCTTGGGAATTCTAAGTTTCTGGGCTAATAATATCCACTTATCAGTGAGTACATATTGTGTGAGTTCCTTTGTGATTGGGTTACCTCACTCAGGATGATGCCCTCCAGGTCCATCCATTTGCCTAGGAATTTCATAAATTCATTCTTTTTAATAGCTGACACTGAAACTTATAGAGGAGAAAGTAGGGAAAAGCCTTGAAGATATGGGTACAGGGGAAAAATTCCTGAATAGAAAAGCAATGGCTTGTGCTGTAAGATCGAGAATTGACAAATGGGACCTCATAAAATTGCAAAGCTTCGGCAAGGCAAAAGACACCATCAATAAGACAAAAAGGACCACCAACAGATTGGGAAAGGATCTTTACCTATCCTAAATCAGATAGGGGACTAATATCCAATATATATAAAGAACTCAAGAAGGTGGACTCCAGAAAATCAAACAACCCCATTAAAAAATGTGGCTCAAAGCTAAACAAAGAATTCTCACCTGAGGAATACCGATTGGCTGAAAAGCACCTGAAAAAATGTTCAACATCCTTAATCATCAGGGAAATGCAAATCAAAACAACCCTGAGATTCCACCTCATACCAGTCAGAATGGCTATGATCAAAAATTCAGGTGACAGCAGATGCTGGCGAGGATGTGGAGAAAGAGGAACACTCCTCCATTGTTGGTGGGATTGCAAGCTTGTACAACCACTCTGGAAATCAGTCTGGCGGTTCCTCAGAAAATTGGACATGGTACTACCGGAGGATCCCGCAATACCTCTCCTGGGCAAATATCCAGAAGATGTTCCAACTGGTAAGAAGGACACATGCTCCACTATGTTCATAGCAGCCTTATTTATAATAGCCAGAAAGAAGCTGGAAAGAACCCATATGTCCCTCATCACAGGAATGGATACAGAAAATGTGGTACATTTACTCAATGAAATACCACTTTTTTTTTAAAAAAAAAGCATACCTACAGAAACAAGACCTATTTTTAAAACTCAAACTGTCAACTCCTGTACTGGATGTGCTCAGCTCTCTCAGGCTACCAGTTAAAAACCACGGCTTCGCAGCTTTCTCCTCTAGGTCCCTCTCATGGCCTCCACTAACATACACTGCATGATCTTTACACACACACATGCACACGTGCCCACACAGGCACACACACACACCTAAATGTAAAAGGAAAGGAAATCACCCTTGGTAAAGAGTCCATATAAAAGCATCCCACACTCGGAGTGCGTTCAGCTACTACTCCTTGGTATCCTCAGAACTGACTTCTCGAGCTGAACAAAGAATTCTCACCTGAGGAATACCGAATGGCTGAGAAGCACCTGAAAAAATGTTCAACATCCTTAATCATCAGGGAAATGCAAAAACAACCCTGAGATTCCACTTCACTCCAGTCAGAATGGCTAAGATCAAAAATTCAGGTGACAGCAGATGCTGGCGAGGATGTGGAGAAAGAGGAACACTCCTCCATTGTTGGTGGGATTGCAAGCTTGTACAACCACTCTGGAAATCAGTCTGGCGGTTCCTCAGAAAATTGGACATAGTACTACAGGAGGATCCCGCAATACCTCTCCTGGGCATATATCCAGAAGATGTCCCAACTGATAAGAAGGACACATGCTCCACTATGTTCATAGCAGCCTTATTTATAATAACCAGAAGCTGGAAAGAACCCAGATGCCCCTCAACAGAGGAATGGATACAAAAAATGTGCTACATTTACACAATGGAGTACTACTCAGCTATTAAAAAGAATGAATTTATGAAATTCCTAGGCAAATGGATGGACCTGGAGGGCATCATCCTGAGTGAGGTAACCCAATCACAAAGGAACTCGCACAATATGTACTCACTGATAAGTGGATATTAGCCCAGAAACTTAGGATACCCAAGATATAAGATATAATTTGCTAAACTCATGAAATTCAAGAAGAACGAAGACCAAAGTGTGGACACTTTGCCCCTTCTTAGAATTGGGAACAAAACACCCATGGAAGGAGTTACAGAGACAAAGTTTGGAGCTGTGACGAAAGGATGGACCATCTACTGATTGCCATATGCAGGGATCCATCCCATAATCAGCTTCCAAACGCTGACACCATTGCATACATTAGCAAGATTTTGCTGAAAGGACCCAGATATAGCTGTCTCTTGTGAGACTATGCCGGGGCCTAGCAAACACAGAAGTGGATGATCACAGTCAGCTATTGGATGGATCACAGGGCCCCCAATGGAGGAGCTAGAGAAATTACCCAAGGAGCTAAAGGGAACTGCAACCCTATAGGTGGAACAACAATATGAACTAACCAGTACCCCGGAGCTCTTGTCTCTAGCTGCATATGTATCAAAAGACGGCCTAGTCGGCCATCACTGCAAAGAGAGGCCCATTGGACTTGCAAACTTTATATGCCCCAGTACAGGGGAACCCCAGGGCCAAAAATGGGGAGTAGGTGTGTAGGGGATTGGGGGGGGTGGGTATGGGGGACTTTTGGGATAGCATTGAAAATGTTAACGAGGAAAATACCTAATAAAAAAACAAATTAAAAAAAAAAAAAAAAAAAAAAAGAACTGACTTCTCCAGTCTCAGCTTCGTAACACTGAACAGACATAGGAGTGGTTTTGTCACCAATAAACTGTGCAGACAGGATAACCCAATTGGATTATAACAAAGTTGAAGAATTACTATCATAGCCATTCTAATTTCATAGTTCAGTGTATTATCCATACTGATGGGCTGTTCCACTATTAGAAAAATATGACATTCAAAACTATGTGAAGTGTATAACATTAAAAATGACAACCATGTTACAAGCTTATATGCCTATTATGCTATATGCGTTGGTATTTCTAATGTACTTCTAGTTTTTTTTAAAGAGAAGGTTTACTATCTGAAAGAGTGGCATGATCTACAGACAGCAGCTTTACATGTCTCCTGCTTAGTACATCTTTTGAATACATCAAGATGCCATGTCAACTGACTGACCTACACCATCTGGGTTTATGACAGTACACTCTATGGAGTTCAGACAACAAATTTGCCTAGTGATACATTTGCCAAAAATGTATCCTATTGTTAAGTGACTTATGCCTCTAATTAAAAGTAACCTCCAAACCTTAAAAAAAAAAACCTCAGTATCCAGACATCTCCAGGGCCCCAGTCACTTCTGAAAGTTATAAACTGAGTGGAACAAAAGCTTTCATATGAACTGTTCACTATATACAAATGTACAAAATGATGAGCTGAATAGTTCAATGCATGCCTGAGCTCTCCAGGGATATAAATACAGAGGGTTTTTTTTTTAGGTTTTTCTTTAAATTTTAACTTATAAGCTGATTGTATTGACCAAGAACATGTGCTGCTCATGCAGAGGCCCTGAGTTCTGTTGCCAGCACCCACATCACATGGATCACAATCACCTGTAGTTCTAGCTCCAAGGATCTGATATCCTCTTCTGGCCTCAATAGGAACCCACACAGAGATAAGGCATACACTCATATAACACAGAAACATAAATAAATCTTAAATAAAAGAGGCTATGACTTAAATAGGTTTGTCCTTTGGGAACCAATAAAATAAGATATCCTTTATTTTAAAACTTAATTGTAATGACTAGTGATAACTGTCAACTTGATGAGATCTAGACTCAGCTAGGGAGACTCTAAGGTGGCACCATTTCTCTATGTGGGGGACCCGGGACTGTATAAAAATGGAGTCATCTGACTCCATCCATATGCACTGTTTTTTGCTCTTACTGTAGATGTGATGTGTCCAGCTGCTTCAAGCTCCCACTGCTTTGAATTCCCCACTATGATGGACTGTATCCCTGAATGTGAGCAATAAATCCTTTCTCCCTTAAGTCAATTTTCCCAGGTATCTTATCACAGCACAGGAAAAAAAAGTAATCTAAGACGACGACCAAGTAGGCAATAATGTCAATGCAAGTAACTGGTTAGAACCACTGGGTTAGTTGCATCGCCATGCTTTTACAAATACGAGGCTGAAGCAAGAGGATCACAAGTTCATGAGCCTAAGATACACACTGAGACCTTGCCTCAAAAACTAAGGAAGGACAAAAGGTCAGAGAGAGGGAAGGAGGAAGAGAGGGAAAGAGTGGTAAGTAGGAGCTGGAGAGATGGCTCCAGTCAGTAAAGTGCTTACAGTGGACAAATAAGGACCTGAGTTCAGACCACCAGCACCCAGGCTGATAAAATCCAGGCACAGCAACACACAACTGTAATCAAATCCCTAGGCTTGCTAGCCTAAGCAAATCGGTGACCTCCAGGTTCAAGAAAGACCCTATCTCAAACAGTTAAGATGGAGAGAGATTGAGGAAGACATCCGACACACACATCTAAGTGCATCTGCACAAATATACACATATGCACACATGAACATGGACATACATATACGCCATACACCTACAAACAAAAGAAGAAGAAATGATTACATGGGAGAACATTTTGAGCAGAAATAACCCACCTTCAGGGCAACCTAGACAGACAAAAGAATTACTAAAACATTGACATGTTATGACCAGGTGTGGAAATACGTGATTGAAACACGAGGGAGGAGACATATCACAAAGGGATAGTGGCTTTATCAACACTTTGTATTATATTCTAAACACTAAAAGAGAAATTCTAGAAAATAACAAGTAAGAAATAAATAATTTGGAAATGACTGTTTTTCCTATCTTAAATATTCATAAAAAACAATCTGGATCATAAAAAATGTTAGAAGGCCAAGGAGGTGGCTTTGTGGTCGAGTGCTTGCCTAACATGCACAAGGTGCTGCGTGCAATCTTAGCACGAAAAGAAGAAGAAAATAACTTGTCATACTGAATAGCACCGTTAAGAATGAAAATATATATACATATGTATGTACGCATGTATGTATGTATATTAGTAGCAAGCAGTAATACAAGCCTTTAATCCCAGCACTCAGGAGGCAGAGTCAGTCCAAGGTCTACATAGTCAGTTTTAGGCCTGACAGGATACACAATGAGAAATCGTCTAATAAACAAACAAACAAACAAACAAATAAATGTTGTTTACTGGTTTTCCAAATATTGAGGGTGAGAAACTTGGAAACAGAAGGTTTATTTAATTAAAGTAGTCTTAAGAAATTTAAGAATAGTATTCACATTATTATCAGAATCTTTAGGTCTGGAAAAACATTGTCAATAAGCCTATAAACTCATCTCTAATGATTCAGGCTACCTGAATACTTCATAATGACTCATTTCAAATTCTTTCTATTAGATACAAAACAGAAATTGAGTGATAAGTATTAAGAACTTAAGAAGAAAAAAACCACTAAACACAAAAGTAAAATATTAGACCTACAATTATTTAGCAACTGTGTAGCTCTCTGCCTCTTACAAATACAATATAAATCACAGAGATAATTAAAAGTTAACTAAATGACCTCTCAAAGAGCTTCTTCTACCTATGTTAGTTAAAGAACACTTCCAATAAGACAGCCAAGAAAGTTCTTCCTACTTATACTTAGTCAAGAACAAAGGATTCCCAGGAGTCCCCTGCTATCAGCTAGCATTTCTGTGACAATTCAGGAAAGACTGCTCAGCACCAGCCTTGATCCTTCTGCAATAGCTCCATCGAGAATCCTCTGCCTGCTGCCCAAAATGACCATCTAAAAGATGCTAGAAACTATGTGCTGAAGATCTCTCACTTGAAGGTAGTAACAACCTAATTTTATGAGTGAAAATGGAGTAATAGTAAACTATTTATCTTCATAATTTATCAATGAACACTACAGTTTTATGAAATTTATATGTAATAATTGTTCTCTAAGACTAATTTCACAGGAGTTAGAGCATATATAAACATATGGCTTACATATGATAAAGTTAAATCATAATGCTAAAACTATTTTTAAAAGTGAGTAATCATTCAAGCGTCTTCAGGAAGAAGTTAAACACTCTCCTCACATGAATTTTTACATATATTTATCCCTACCATTCTGGCAAAGTATTCTGCTCTAATAAGAAGTATCCTAATCTTCACCCAGCAATATTTTCAGGCTGATAATATTATTCTCATTTCCTTGAATAATATCCATACTCCGGGGCCATCTTCTCTCTCATATTCAGTATCATGCATGCTTGCATCTAGGCTCCTTTCCTCATATCCTGTCACAGTATCAATCACTGCCTCCTGTCCACTCAATCCACTTTTGATTTATCAGCCGCCGTCTTTCTGGACTCCATAACTCGACCCAAACCATTTTAACAAGACATTGACAAATAGCACCCGGTATCACATCAACCTGTTCCACTTAGTAAACTAAGAAACAGTAACTGTGACATCTCTGCATAAGTATTCCATTCTATTCCCCAGACTGATGTATATTAATGAGGAGATGGTATTTCAAATGCTTCTTCCACATCAGCATCTAATATGATCAAATTAGGAAATGGGATGATTTATTAAATTTTGTAGAGCTGAAATATTTCTTTATATCGCTATATGTGTGGTTTCAGAAAGTGAGCTGTTACTTTCAATTTTTCTACTGAAGATGTGCCTGCATTTCACAGACGAATTATTGTCTTTAAAAAGATTGCAAGAAGGCAAAATGTTATTAAGCAAATGCTCAGTAAAACAAACTAAATCAGTTTTAAAATTCCTAATTTAATGTAAATCTTGGTTGTTTCACTGAAATTCAGTTTGTGATCTTATTAAGTCCTATTTGCATCGTAGTGTCTTGCTGTAGGACAGTTTCAAATTTATAGCATTACCAAGCGGCTTCACTTCTTGACTTTTAAGATATGTCCTCAATAAAATAAAATAATTGCTCTCTAAGCACACATTTTTTCCTCATTTTCAGATATAAGCAAAACAAAAATCAATAGGTTAAAAAAGAATTAAACTGGGAAATAAACCATTTGTATAATTTCTATAATTTTCATAATTGGATATTAAAATATTCTTATTTAAATGTTGTTTTAAATTTAATAACTATTCCAGAGGTACTTTAAAAAAGATCTAAGTGAATACTTAAATATAATCACAATAAAACTTAAGAGTACGAATAAGAAGAAATAAATGAAAAACTCCAATGTCACTTAAGTTCTCTCCTCATCTCATCTTTGATTTGCAGGTAAATGTGCATCCCAGAACTAAAGCACTACTCATTTCAAAACCAGAGACCACCCAAGGATAAAGTCTAGATTTAAGTCTATGCCGACATCTGCACATGATCTTATATACTTGATAGTTCTTAACGGGGCCTCAGTGATGCTTATTTGTAGACATAGTAATGGGTTCGAAACAATGAATGCAGAAGAGGTTTTGACTTTATTTGTTGATCAGGAAGTAACTATTAAAATCAAAAGAACTTTGAGGAAAATATTACAAAAGCAAGAAAAGATCATCCAATATAAAATTATGATTCCCAGATATTTACTTAGAGCTTATGTGAATAAAGATCATGTTTCATATGAAGTAGAACAATAATTTCACAAACTTAAGAGAATCTAATTTTAATTTGAAAAAGATCAATATTGTTCAAATTCTAAAAAGACAAAGATTACTCTATTAGAATCTAATCCAACTTTTCTACTTAATACTCCAAAACAGAATATATACAAAATTAGATCAGAAATGTTGCTCTTTGGTCCTTACATAAACACATAGGGAATATGAGAATTAGACTTTTTCTAAAATTCTGTTAAGCCACTAAAACCCAATGATATAAGAGTAAGCTCATGAATATATTATAATGGGTAAATAAAAAATAAAATTATTTATTTATGAAAATGCTACCTTTTCAGTTTACAATGACTTTTTATAGTGGTGGTAAGGGTACTTAGTGATCATTTTTTGAGACATTTTTTGGCCTTGACCATGTCTTCCTGCTTGCTGCTTTACCTTCCAGAAAGATAAGATTATAGGTGTATGTCGATAAGTCCAACACAAAGTATGCTGGAAACAAACCTTATTAAACAAACACATTTCCTGAAAATATGCTGTACCCCTTTCAGTTAGTAAATGTGTGCTATTTACTCTATCTGTGAAACTTTATTACAGTGAAATTTTCATGACTTTCTCTAACACACAATAATCAGTATCTTCCCTAATAACTTTAAATACATAGTCTACAGGATGCAATTTTTCTTCCTTACTCCATTTTCATATATTTGTATTGCATGCATGTTTGTATATGTAGACATGGGGAGGTGACACGTGTGGAGGCCAGCTGCTGACATCAGGGACAACCTCCCTTAGTCTTCTACCTTATTCGGTAGTACAAGATCTATCTAGCCACCCGCCCAGAGCTCACCTATTAGCTAGTGTCTCTATCAAGCTTGTTGCAGGGGAAATCCTTTATTGCCATCTTCCAAAAGCAAAAAGAAATACCTCTGGTGAAGAAAATAACTCCTGCAAATAAGCTTAGAAACTAAATAATGGGAAATATCTATCTGGTAGGTCCTAGTTCATAAGGAAATATATTTGTTTAAATCCTAAAATAACATGCATATATAATGCATCTTCTGAATATGATCTAATAAATTATATTATTAATGCAATGATATAATAATTATCCTACCCTCTCACAATTAAGAAATAAAAAGAACATCAGGGCTAACTGCATGGCTCAGAGGGTAATGTACTTGCTGTCAAGCCTGGAGACTTGAGTTCATTCAACAGGTCCCACCTGGTGGGAGAAGGCCATGGTGTCTCTTCATAGCACTAGAACACTGATAAAGACAGCCTCTAAAAATGTATGCATCCAAGCTCTCATCTTTCCTATAGTCATACCTGAAGAGCCGGCCTCTGGGAAGTCATCAGTTGCAGAGAATGAGACCCTTGGGGGTGGGGGTGGTTAGTGCCCTGATAGAGAGATAAGATAAAGATTGCCTCCTTCCTCCATATTCTCCACTACAGAAGGGAAAAGAAAACAAGATGGTCATCAATGATCCACACACGAGCCTTCATCAGTACCCAACCAACTGTGGGAAATACATGTATGTTGTTTAAAGCAGCTTTTCTTAGTCAGTCAGGGACTCCCTCACATAATAATAAAAACTGCCTAAGATCGATATAAAAGCAGAGCAATTGAACTGAACCAGCTATGCAAACAGAGAATCTTACCCACAAGGTCCATTAACTTTTTAAGGTGTCAAGCTATTCAGAGTGAAACTAAAGCTGGAAAAATGGCTCGGTGCTCTTACAGACAATCTAGGTTTGCTTGCCAGACCCACTGAGAGATTCACAATCATCTATAATTCCGGTTCCAGGGAATCCAATGCCCTCTTCTGGCCCAAAGACACCAGGCACATAGGTAGTACATATACATATGTGCAAGCAAAACAAAATAAATCTTAAAAGCAAAACATAACCTGAAACTCTAGTAATATAAGGGTGTTTGACCTCTATATTAAAATAAATGAACCTACACCTCTACCTGCTGCCATCCACAAAAATTATAAATATCATTAAGCAAATTTCAAATGGTTATTTCAGACGAGGTATACTTTAAAACTTCATAAGTCAATGTCTGCCAAAGGTAATACCAGCAATTATAGCAACATTATGAATGCCTTGATAGCTAACACTAAAGACCACTCACCAGTTGATATTCATACCAAAGCCATAGCTCATCCTAGTCATGAAGAGAAACAATCCATAGAAGCCCAAACTGAGGGAAATGAGGAACATTAGAGAGAATAGGTAAATATTCTTTACAAGGATAAAGGCTATAAAAGATGAGAAAGGGCACTGCTCAGAGAACGAATGAGACTTAAATGACATTGTTAATAACCTATTTGTTAACTATAGTGAAGTTACATAAAGGATATATGGGAATTCTGTAAGATTTTTTTCAACTTGCCTATTAGTCTAATATTAGGGTTTTTTAAGTAACTATTTAAAAAACGAGTAATAATCTGACAATGACTGACAGTAAAATGTCAGAGCCAAAAAGTACAGGCCTCAGAGCTGAACAGAGACAGTCTGAACAGCAATATGCAAATCAAACTACCATCAGAGAACAGGAGAAAAAGCTAAGTGGCAGCAGACATCTGCCTCTCCCCAGAACTCAGCTCAGCTCAGAGATTCTAGAAAGTGCCATAGTGGAAGAGGAAGAAGAAAGGGAGGGAAAATGGGAGAGAAGGAAAAGGGAGTAGGAAGACAGGGAGAAGAAAAGAGAAGGGAGGGGAGGAAGGTGAGAAGGAAGGCAAAGAGAGGAGGTGAAGCTGGACAAGGCACGGAAGACAACAGATATGATGATGATGATGACGATGACGATGGTGGTGAGCAACCATAATGCCAGCATCTGAAAGGCTGAAGGAGGAGTACCAAGAGTTTGTGCTCAGCTTACACTGCATAGTGAGCTCCAAGCCAACCTGGGCTACTGTCTCACACAGTCCGGGCTAACCTCGATCTTATTTTATAGTTTTAATCCTTCTATCTCCACCTCTCAAGGACTAGGATTACAAAGGTGTACCCATAGATCTAAACAGAAAATCTCAAAAAAAGGAAACTCAAATGGCTGAGAAATACTTAAAGTAATGTTCAACATCCTTAGCCTTCACAGAAACGCAAGACAAAACTATTTTGAGATTCCATCTTACACTTGTCAGAAGGGCTAAGCTCAAAACAAACAAACAAACAAATGACGACTCTTGCTGGCAAGGATGTGGATGGAGCAAGGGGAACATTCTTTTTTTTGCTGGTGGGAGTGTTAACTAATAGAGCCATTATGGAAATCAATATGGTGGTTCTTCAGAAAGCTGAGATTGATCTACCTCAAGATCCAGCTATGGCGCTGGTGAGATGGCTCAGTGGGTTAGAGCACCCGACTGCTCTTCCGAAGGTCCAGAGTTCAAATCCCAGCAACCACATGGTGGCTCACAACCATCCGTAACGAGATCTGGCGCCCTCTTCTGGAGTGTCTGAAGACAGCTACAGTGTACTTACATATAATAAATAAATAAATCTTTAAAAAAATAAAAAAAAAGATCCAGTTATATCATTCTTGGGTTTCTACCCAAAGAACTATACATCCTACCACAAGAGCACTTGCTCAATCATGTTCATTGCTGCTTTGTTCATAACAGCCAGAAACTGGAACCAACCTAGAAGTTCCTCAACAGAAGAATAAAGAAAATGTGGTACATTTACACAATGGAGTACTACTCAACTGTTCAAAAAAAAAGAGCCATCATGAATGTCCAGGCCAGTGGCTGGAACTAGGAAAGTCCATCCTGAGTGAGGTAGCCCAGATCCAGAAAGATCAATGTGATCAGTTCCTTATTCAGCTGTCATCGGAGAAGCTTCTTCCTGTAGCAACTGAGAATCCATAGCCAGGCACTGCACAGAGAGAAACCGTACAGCACACAGCTCTCAGTGACATGTCGCCACCAAATCCCTCCCCTCAGAGCTCAGGGAACCCAGCTGAAGAGGAAGCAGAAAGAGTGTAATAGCCAGGAGGGATGGAGAACACCAGAGGAACAAGGCCTTCTGAATGAACTGAGCAAAGTCCATATGAACTCACGGAGACTGAAGCAAGACCTGCACAGGTCTGGAAGGGTCTTCACCAGGTCCTTTGCATATATATTAAACCTTCTAGCTTAGTGTTTTTATGGGACTCCAAGTGTGTGAACCAGTGGGTCTCTGGTTAATTACTTTAAATATAAGTATGTTAAATCTCTCCAAAACAAAAACAAAACAAAAGCATAGCATAACTGGATGAATTAACAAGACAATATGCAACTAATTGCTGTCTATAAGACACAAGCCTTACAACAGTATAAAAATGAATGATCAAAAACCCATAATTAAAGAGATCATAGGGGAATGAGGGAACTCACTACTAAATTTTAGATAAATTGGAATGGAACCTGTCTTAGTGTTCAATTGCTGTGAAGAGACACCAGTCTCAGACAACTCTTATTAAGGGAAACATTTGATTTGGGATGGCTTACAATTTTAGAGGTTTAATCCATTATCATCATGATGGGAAGCATGGCAGGCACAAGCAGTCATGGTGCTAGAGAAGGAGCCAAGAGTTCTTCATGTGGATCAGGAAGCAGTAGGGAGAGAGAGAAACACTGGGCCTGGCTTCAACAACTGAAACCTCAAAGCCCACCTCCACTGTCAAACTTCCTCCAACAAGGCCACACCTCCTAATAGTGCCATTCCTTATAAGTCCACAGGAGCCATATTCATTCCAAACATCACAGAACCAAACTAAATTCTAAATATTTATTACAGCCTTAATCACAGAAACTTCTTTTTTACAGTGAACTGCAATGAACCTGACTCATAACGGGTCAAAGTTCTAAGAATAAGTGTAATCCTAAGGTCACCTCTAAACAGGTTATTTATAGTACCATCTAAAGTTCAGGGAACATCACAACAGAGGGAACAGAGAGAATGGAGAGCCTGGATACTGGAAGAGAGGCTATAAAAAAACGATCTCCAGAGCATGACAGCATGGTGATCACAATCTCCATAGCAGCTATGGGCTTATACCAGGCTTCACAAAACTGTGCCTATCTGCAGCCAAACATGGATTGGGAGAGTTTATAATGCTTTACCCCTACATACTGAACTTCTGAATACCAATAGACCCTGGGGAACATCAGGAATTATCTTCAGTTGTGTACTCAAAGGTAAGCTCACCAGGTCCCAGTGGATAGTTCCAAACCCCAGGCCACAAAAATAATCCTGATTAAAATCAGTGGGTAAGAAAACAAGAAGATATGAATTTGAAAAAGTGACTTTGACTTGGAAGGAGGAGAAAATGATGACAGGGGTAGGAAGGAGATAACAGAAAACAGGAGAAGGAAGAAACAGAATACATTATATACAAGTATGAAACTGTCAAAGAACAAATTTAATCAATAAAATAAAGAGACAAGCCTTGGCTATAAAGACATATATTAAACAAAGAATGGAAACATATTCAATATACATGGTAACCAAAAAGAACAGAGTGGCAAAACTTAGATCAAACAATACAGACTACAAGTCAAAGACTGTCACAAGAGGAATGGGTATATCTCACCAGTCAGAATGGCTAAGATCAAAAATTCAGGTGACAGCAGATGCTGGCGAGGATGTGGAGAAAGAGGAACACTCCTCCGTTGTTGGTGGGATTGCAAGCTTGTACAACCACTGTGGAAATCAGTCTGACGGTTCATCAGAAAATTAGACATGGTATCTCCGGAGGATCCCACAATACCTCTCCTGGGCATATATCCAGAAGATGTTCTAACTAGTAAGAAAGAAACATGCTCCAGTATGTTCATAGCAGCCTTATTTATAATAGCCAGAAGCTAGAAAGAACCCAGATGCCCCTCAACAGAGGAATGGATACAAAAAAATGTGGTACATTTACACAATGGAGTACTACTCAGCTATTAAAAAGAATGATTTATGAAATTCCTAGGCAAATGGATGGACCTGGAGGGCATTATCCTGAGTGAGGTAACACAATCACAAAAGAACTCAAATGATATGTACTCACTGATAAGTGGATATTAGCCCAGAAACTTAGAATACCCAAGATATAAGTTACAATTTGCAAAACACATGAAACTCAAGAAGAATGAAGACCAAAGTGTGGACACTTTGCCCCTTCTTAGAACTGGAAACAAAACACCCATGGAAGGAGTTACAGAGACAAAGTTTGGAGCTGAGACAAAAGGATGGACCATCTAGAGACTGCCATATCCACAGATCCATCCCATAATCAGCTTCCAAACACTGACACCATTGCATACACTAGCAAGATTTTGCTGAAAGAACCCTGATATAGCTGTCTCTTGTGAGACTATGCCGGGGCCTAGCAAACACAGAAGTGGATGCTCACAGTCAGCTATTGGATGGATCACAGGGCCCCCAATGGAGGAGCTAGAGAAAGTACCCAAGGAGCTAAAGGGATCTGCAACCTTATAGGTGGAACAGCAATATTAACTAACCAGTACCCCGGAGCTCTTGACTCTAGCTGCATATGTATCAAAAGATGGCCTAGTCGGCCATCACTGGAAATAAAGGGCCATTGGACTTACAAACTTTATATGCCCCAGTACAGAGGAACGCCAGGGCCAAAAAGTGGGAGTGGGTGGGTAGGGGAGTGGGGGGGAGGGTATGGGGGACTTTTGGGATAGCATTGGAAATGTAAATAGGAAAATACCTAATTTAAAAAAAAAAAAGTCGGTCTATTCAGCAGCAGGAAGGCAGAAGAACAGTTTTAAGCATATAAGCACTAAACATCTGAGCACCCAAATACATGTAGCAAATATTCACAAAGATGACATGAGAAATATTAGTAACAACAGTAGGAGATTTTATTACAGTTTTATTTGCTTATTTTGCGTGAGTATGTTTTGGCATGTGCATATCACATTACACATGTGGCGGTCAGAAGACAACTTGAGGAAGTTGGCTTTTTCCTTCTACCATGTGGGTCTCAGGGATGCAACTCAGGTCCTCAGGTCTGAGAACAGACTAGACAGTTAACCTTGACCAGTTAAGCCATCTTATCTTGCCAGCCCGGCAGAGATTTCAATGCCCCATTTTCAATAATGAATAGAACTTTTAGTATAGTGTATATAAATATGTATATATGGGTATATGTGTGAAATAAACCATGATGTATTTACCATTCAGAAATAAAAAGTAACAAGTACTAATACAGTAATGAAAGCATTATAATAAATAGATGAGGGCATATGCAAAATATCACTACTATATAATTTTACACAAAATTCTCCAGTAAAATGCAGTAAGATTCATACTACAGAATACTGTTCGACAATCAAAAGACATGATTATCAGCATACATAATAACTCTCAAAAGTATTATAGCTAATAAAAAGCCTTAATGAAAATGTATATAGTCATGACTGCAGGCACATGAAATTAATCTATTCGATAAAAAAACAAAACTGTCGTTCCAGCTCAGTTGGCAAGCAGGAATTAAGAAAAGTTATAAGTGAACTGTCAGGTCTATTATTTTGAAAGGTATATACCGCCTTGCTGTCTGAGCCAGAGTCCTGAGCAGACCTTGGGTGGGAACTTCGCAGCCAGTCCCACAACACTCAGAGGAAGCCCCAATCCCAAGCACTCTAACACGCCCAGGATCATAGGATCAGAGGTGAGGAGGATACAACATCTGCATCAACACCAGGACCAGCAGGACCCAGACACCCAGGAACTCCACCCAACCAGTGGCACAGATTTCTTCGGGACTGTGACAGTGCCCTGAGCAGACCTTGGGCCCAAACTCCTTAGCCAGTCCCAGAACATGCAGAAGCAGCTCCACTCCCAGGTGCTCCAACATGCCTAGGACCACAGGATCATAGGATCCCAGAATACCAGGAGCTTGGTCACACCAGTATCTCAGGGTCCCAGAGACAGCTTTACCCCCAGGAGCTCTGACAACCCAGGACCTCGGGAATCACAGGATCACAGGATCACAGAGACAGCTGAACTCTGAGGAGTTCTGGAACAACCAGGATCACAGGAAGGACAGGCTCCAGTCAGATATAGCAAGGGCAGGTAGCACTAAAGATAATCAGATAGCAGGAGGCAAGCTTAAGAGCATAAACAACAGAAACCAGGTTACTTGGCATCATCAGAACCCAGTTCTCCCACCATAGCAAGTGCTGGAACCACCATCACACTGGAAAAGCAAGATTAGGATCTAAAGGCACTTCTCCTGATGGTGATAGAGGACTTTAAGAAGGACATAAATAACTCCCTTAAAGAAATACAGGGGAACACAGGTAAACAGCTAGAAACCCTCAAAGAGGAAACACAAAAATCCCTTAAAGAATTCCATGAAAACAAAATCAAACAGGTAAAGGAAATGAACAAAACCATCCAGAATCTAAAAATGGAAATAGAAACAATAAAGAAATCACAATGGGAGACAACACTGGAGATAGAAAACCTAGGAAAGGGATCAGGAGGCATAGATGCAAGCATCACCAACTGAATAGGAGCTAGAAGAGAGAATATCAGGTGCAGAAGATAACCATAGAAAACATTGACACAACAGTCAAAATGCAAAAAAACCAAAAGCTCCTAACCCAAAACATCCATGAAATCCAGGACACAATGAGAAGGCCAAACCTAAGGATAATAGGTATAGAAGAGAGTGAAAATTCTGATCTGAAAGGGCCAGTAAATATCTTCAACAAAATTATAAAAGGAAACTTCCCTAGAGTAAAGAAGGAAATGCCCATGAACATACAAGAAGCCTATAGAACTCCACATACATTGGACCAGAAAAGAAATTCCTCCCGTCATATAATAATCAAAACACCAAATGCACTAAACAAAGAAAAAATATTAAAAGCAGTAAGGGTAAAAGGTCAAGTAACATATAAAGGCAGACCTATCAGAATTACACCAGACTTCTCACCAGAGACTATGAAAGCCAGAAGATCTTGGGCAGATCTCTTACAGGCTCTAAGAGAACATAAATGCCAGCCCAAACTACTATACCCAGCAAAACTCTCAATTACCATAGATGGAGAAACCAAGGTATTCCATGACAAAACCAAATTTACACAGTATCTTTCCATAAATCCAGCCCTACAAAGGATAATAGATGGAAAACGCCAACCCAAAGAAGGAAACTACACCCTAGAAAAAGCAAGAAAGTAATCTTCTTTCAACAAACCCAAAAGAAGATAGCCACACAAACATAAGAACACCTATAACAACAAAAATAACAGGAGGTAACAATTACTTTTCCTTAATATATCTTAACATCAATGGACTCAATTCCCCAATAAAAAGACATAGACTAACAGACTGGATACATAAACAGGACCCAGCATTTTGCTGCATACAGGAAACACACCTCAGTGACAAAGACAGACACTACCTCAGAGTAAAAGGTTGGAAAACAATTTTCTAAGCAAATGGTCCTAAGAAACAAGCTGGAGCAGACTTTCTAATATTGAATAAAATCAATCTTCAACCAAAAGTTATCAAAAAAGATAAGGAAGGATACTTCATACTGGTCAAAGGAAAAATCTACCAAAATGAACTCTCAATTGTGAACATCTATGCTCCAAATGCAAGGGCATCTACATTCATAAAAGAAGCTTTGCTAAAACTCAAAGCACACATCATACCCCACACAATAATAGTGGGAGACTTCAATACCCCACTCTCAGTAATGGACAGATCATGGAAACAGAAACTAAACAGAGACACAGTGAAACTAACAAGTGATAAACCAAATGGATTTATCAAGTATATATAGAACATTTCATCTTAAAACAAAAGAATATACCTTCTTTTCAGCACCTCATGATACCTTCTCCAAAATTGACTAAATTCATTGGTCATAAAACAGGCCTCAACAGACACAAGAAGACTGAAATAATCCCATGTACCCTATCAGAGCACCATGGACTAAAGCCAGTCTTAAATACCAACAAAAACAATGGAAAGCACACATACACATGGAAGTTGAACAACATTCTACTCAATGATAACTTGGGCAAGGAAGAAATAAAGAAAGAAATTAAAGGCTTTTTAGAATTTAATGAAAATGAAGACACATCATATCAAAACTTATGGGACACAGTGAAAGCAGTGTACTAAGGGGAAACTCATAGCTCAACAAAAAGAAGTACATATACCCAAGAGGAATAGACTGCAGGAGATAATCAAACTCAGGGCTCATCAACCAAATAGAGACAAAAAAAATTATACGAAGAATCAGCCAAACCAGGAGCTGGTTCTTTTGAGAAAATTAACAAGATAAATAAACCCTTAGCCAGACTAACCAGAAGGCACAGAAACAGTATCCAAATTAATAAAATCAGAAATGAAAAGGGAGACATAATAAGAAAATATATCTTAAAATAATTATTCTGTTGGTTGAATATTAACAGTTGAAAATATTAAAATCATGTTCTACAAACATCATGGAAATATTATTGATAATTTTTCTCACTGTGCTTGAAATTGGCATTTTCTTAATACTTCAAAGAGTTTTTGCTATTTTGAAATTTTTAAAATATACTTACTGATAAAATAATTTCTCTCCTAGAAACACTGATAATCTTTCTTAAGTAAACTGACTGTTAAACAATATACATAGATATACAATGCATTTTAAATATTCTCTCACTATGTCAGGTGGTATCAAATAAGGGCTTTTGAATATATTTCTTAATGGTTCATTTTTAATATTTTATGCTTTTTTACTATGCTTAACTCCCAAAGAATATTTTGTATGTTTTGAAACAATTTAGCATTCAACATTAGACATAGGATCCTCAGCTATAGACAGCATTAAATATTCCTTGATATTTTTATGGTATGAAAGGATATGAATATAAAAGTTGAACAAATTTTTATGTAGTATTTGATTCTCAAAATGCTCCATTTTATTAATATGTTTGATGTATAAAATTCATTTAAATAATTAAAAAATTTATGAAAAAATATATAAGTAAATGAATGAGTAAGGTGTATATCTTTGTCAAGTTCAACAAATGTATGTGTAGAACTGTACACTGTAAAATTATAAATTTTACCACAGAAGAAAAAGGTTTCAAGTATTTTTTCAAAGAAAAATTTGTGAAATATTGATGCTATGATTAGATACTAAAATATTTCAAAGGAATATATACATATGTCTGAAACAATGGATGAAATTTTAGGATGAATTAATGCACAGAGAGGAAGAAATAAATAGGAATGTGATAAATCAAATAGAAAGTTAATGAAAATGTCTAGGTAGTGAATATGAGTATTCAATATCAAATTACATCAACTTTGATACATATTGAAAATTTTAGCATCTTGGAGGAAAAAAGTCCACTGAATATAATTAAGCAGAAATTTCAGGAAAATTTGTAGCTGTAAACACTTTTCTGTTTTTGTTGTTGTTGTTGTTTTCAGAGACAAGGTTTCTCTGTGTAGCCCTGGCTGTCCTGCAACTGACTGTAGGTCAGGTTGGCCTCATAGATCTGCCTGTCTCTGCCTCCTTAGTGCTGGAACTAAAGGTGTGTGCTGCCATGCCTGGCCTGCATTAAACGCTTTTATCAGCAGAAGATATACATAGAAATATAAATTAATTACCAGATCACAAGCTAGTAATCAAAAGGGCTTGGAAGATGGTTCAGTGGTGGTACTTATGCCAAGCCTGCATTCAGTCACCGGAACTCATAAAGAAAATGAAGCAGTTCTCTGAGCTCTATAAACACACCACAGCACAAACATGTTTACATGTATACACACACACATACAAATGTATTCTTAATTACAAAATTAAATAAATACAAATAAAATACAGAGGGGACTAGAGTGATAATTCAGTGGTTAGGAGCACTGTCTGTTCTTCCAGAGGACCAGGATCAATTCCCAGCAACTACATGGCAGCTCACAACCATCTGTAACTTTAAGATCTGACACTCTCACACAGAAATACATGCAGATAAACAATGCACATAAAGTAAAAATAAATAATTATTTTTAAAAGTACAGAATAGGAAATGAGAATAAAAGAAATAACTTAGAAAACAGAATAATAGAAGGCATAATTAGGCAAAGTCTACTTTTTATCTGCTTGTTTTTGAAGTAGTCCAGTGTAGCCGAGGTTTGTCTCAAACTTGCTATAGCTGAGTATGACCTTGAATTGCTGACTGTCCTGCCTCTGCCTCTTTCGTGCTGGAATTATAGATAGTAGGCATGTAGTAGCCATGCCTTGCATTTCTTCTTTTAATATTATTTTAGATGTATTTATTTATTTTCTATATGAGTGCTCTATCTGCATGTACACCTGTCTGCCAGAGGAGGCGTCACAGTCCATCACAGATGGCTGTGAACCACCATGTGGTTGCTGGGGACTGAACTCTGGACGGTCGGCGCTCTTAACTGAGCCATCTCTTCTGTCCACATTTTTTCTTTTAAATTTAGGTAATCTGCCAGATAATTTAGATAAGAAAACAGTTGTAATAACAAGTTAATGAAAGAGAAAAGGAAAATAAGGCCTGAAGTAAAAGAAAAGCCTGAAGTCGCCAGAGGGCACTTTGCAGACCTCTAGGCACTTATTTAAAATCCACATGAAATGGATGATGTACTAGACAAAAACATTTATCAAAAGGAAATCAAAGGAAATAGAATATTCAGGCTGTACAATTTCTGTTAAAGAAATCAAGAAAGTTATTATATATGGCACTGAGCCCAGAGGGTTTCCTGAATATACCAAAGCTTCAAATAGCACAGTCCCAATAATCCAAAACTATTCCTGGGCATTGAAATGAAAGGTGAAATTCTGAGTTCTCTTTGTGAAGAAATGGAAAACAATGTAGGTAATAAATTTAATAAGGCAGTACAAAGAAGACGAATATAACACATAAATATCAATGTAAAAGTATGAAGTTATAAAAATCAGAGATCAGAAGCTCATATGACACCAAGAAAACAACAAATGTTCATCTACTGAGGTTCACCCCACACGCAACATGGTTCCTTAGGAGATCTGGAGGTGACCACCATTTCTGCTCTGGATGAAAAGGCTTCAAGAAAATTCAACACTCAGCACCCATTTCTGAAGAGGGAAGAAGGTGACAGGCAAGCTCTTAAAACAAAAAAGTATACATGCTATAAGCCTCGAGATAGAAGAAATACAAGACTTTTTTTTTTCTCAGTAAAATCACAGAAAAAAAATATGTGTATCATTTCCAATGCTGAGAAGTTAATAATCCTAGAAATTAAAAGCAATAAAATCAGATAGCAGAAAGATGAAAGAATGAGAATGAAAAGGCAAAACTGCTTGTATTTGAGATGAGCCCTGGAGATGCACACATGAAGTGGCACAATAAAAGGACTGGGTAAGAAAGGACACAGATTTCATACATAAACGTAACAAGTAGTCATCCTATGCACAGAAAACTCCATGTATAATAACAGTAAGAACTTAAACTACTTTGGGATGACTTTAGCAAGATATGAGCAAAAAGTTATATGAAGAAAACAGTCCTTATAAAAATTAAATAAAACCTAGAGTCTACTCTAAAATAAAACTTAGCATGATAAAAGTGTCAACTGTCCTTAGCTTTTAAATGTGATAAAATCTGACTAAAAATAACACCAAGCTTTTATTATAGAAACTAGGCAAGTTAATAGCAAATTTATATCATATGAAATGTTAACAGTTAAAAGAAAGGAGAAAATATCCCTACTCAAAATTAAACTATGCTATAAAGTCTCTATGACTGGAGGTATAGTACCTAGATATAAAACCAAGAAACACACCCATGAATTCTAATTAAAACTTAGGTCACAATATTCATAACTGTTTAAATCAGAAACTACATGTGACGTTCAAAAAAAAGTATGAGCTATATTTGACCTGGGGAGAAAAGATAGACATTTATTAAAAAAAAATTTTTTTTAAAGAAAAAGAGAATTAAGTGTTATGTAAAACTCAACATTAAAGAGTTGGAAGAATTTTCAAAGCAGAGATGATGGCAAAAAAGAGAAAAAAGTGCTGGGGTTATGGAAAAAACAAAACAAAACCAACCCTAGGAAGACTGGAGCACATACAGAAAACAACAGCGTGTTATACACAATAGTTTATATATGTGATAAATAAGAAGCAGAGGTGGACAATGTCAATACAGAAATCCAGAACAGCTAAACATTGTAGGCTTCACTGCAATTAAGCTTCATATGCAATGAGAATTATCTATTTTATTTCCATTACGCTATCGTGAACCCCTAGTTAGATCCTAAAACTATACAGAGCTAACAGAGACAAGAAGCAATCTTTAAATCACTGTGTTTATTCTTTCATTTATCCCATTACTCTTCTGTCTAAAAACTCTCAGTGTCTAAGAACTTCTAAATCCCTTTTTTCTCAATCCCCTCAATACTGTGGTCCTACTCTACTGATGCACATTTTCTACCATTGTCCAAAATAGCCAACTCCTCACACTATCCCTACACTACCCCTGTACGCAAAGCTAGAAATGCAGGAGTGATGCAACACACATTAGTCTGCTCAGGCTGCCACATATACAAAGCAAAGTACCACAGTACACACAAGTTTATTGTCTTGAGTTTTTTTGACTGTAAGTTCAAGATCAAAGTGCCAGACAGTTTGGTTCCCTGTGAGAACTGTTTTCTGTCTTATAAATGGCAACCTTTTCACTATGCCCTCCCATAACACCCTTTGAGCAGAAATGGAAAGATCTCTCTTCCTTCTCTTCTCTTATTAAAGTGTATGTGTCTGTCTGTGTATATGCCACTTATGTGCATGTATCTCAGTGCTGGGGTTACAGGTGGTTATGAACTACACTTTTAGCTGCTGAGCCATCTCTGCAGCCCCTCACTTCCTCCTCTTAAAGGCCAAGAGCATTATCAGATGGAGACCACAAAAACAACCTCACTTAAACCTTCATTACTTCTATAAAAGCCTGATCTACAAACAGACAGAACAGGGGTAGAAGTCTTAACAAATTTTGAAAAGACATAAATGCTCAGTCCATACTGAGCACAGCACGTTTGTTCTAAACCTGGATAGTTTGCAACTCCTATTCTTCCCTCTTCAAATACTTCCACCATCATCCAGAGAATGAGAAGCTGCAGCCAGAAACAAATACAAGAGACATGAGTGAAGCTACACTCAACAACCCAGCTCCTATAAACCCATGAGATAATGACAGCTAGATGAGCAGGGTCCAATGAGAAAAGAGAGCTGCCATCTGAAGCCAGGAGAACTGGAGAACCCAGGGAAGTGAAGCTCCTGCTGCTCCGAGCCATGGACCTGGGAGGAGCTGGACCAGCGTGAGTACTCCTGCACTTACCTTCTGGTTCTGCTTTTTGACCGAGACCTTTGAACTCTATAGGGTTTCCCTCGGCCCCTGGAACGACTGCGACTTCTTTTCCTTCTGGAGCCATAAGAAGAGCTGCTGCTTGATCTGCGCCTGCGTCTGAAACAAACCATAATCAAGCATCGCTGCAGTCAGAGTTTTAGTTGTAAGTATTAAAAAGAAAACTAAGCCTGTCTTATCCTTGTGTTTCATTCTTTCCTCAATGAAAACAGAATAAATAAGCCAGGACTCAAAGGGAGGGACCTTAGATGAAATGCTCAACAGTAGGGAGAGGGAACTTATAGAGCCTGCCACCAGCAAAGGCAGGACATCAAGAGAGGGATGGGGTTCCCATCCCACAGTCACATTTCTGACCCATAATTGTTCCTGTCTGAAAGAATTACAGGGATGGAAATGGAGAGGAGCCTGAGGAAAAGAAGGTCCAGCAATAGGCCCAAAGTGGGATCCAGCTCAAGGGGAGGTCCAAGGCCTGACACTATTACTGAGGCTGTAGAGCACTCACAAAAAGGAACCTAACATGACTGCCCTCTGAAAGACCCAACAAGCAGCTGAAAGAGTCAGATGCAGATATTTGTACCCAACCAATGGACAGAAGCAGCTGAGCCCTGTTGTTGAATTAGGGAAGGCTGAAAGAAGCTGAGGAGAAGAGCGACCCTGTAGGAGGACCAGCAGTCTCAATTAATCTGGACCCCTGAGATCTTTCAAACACTGAACCACCAAACAGACAGCATACACCAGTTGATATGAGGCCCCCCAACACACATACAGTAGAGGACTTCCTGATCTGTGTTCATTCAGAGATGATGCACCTAACCCTCAAGAGACTGGAGGCCCCAAGGAGTTTAGAGGTCAGGTGAGGGCGGGGGCAGCCACATGGAGACGGGGTTCGGTGGGGAGGAGGTGGGGTGGGGAATGGAATATGGAGTGTAAAAATAAATTAAAAATAAAATTAAAATAAATAAATAAATAAATAAATGGTTATGGATCTCCAACAGCCAGACAGATGACTCACAGATGGACTAGCAACAAGACATTATGGGTCACAGTAGTATCTAATCTTTCCAAATATCATCAAATAATGCAAGAACAATACCAATTTCTACTTGCCTACATAGAGAGACAAAGGATGATAAGCCTGCCTGATAAGAAGAAAATGGGGGGGTGGAGAAACCCAATGGGGTTGGGAACCTAAGAACCTAACTACTCAAAGAAAATTATTTGATCCAATAAAATTAAAATACAAAAATTGATGGCTTCTCAAGAACTGCTGTATAATACAAATGAGCTAGCTGGTCCTGGTGGTGAAGGCAATGAGTGAGCTGGCCCTGGAGGCAGGAGAACAGGAGAGCTGGCCCTGTGCCTTGGTGGCTTTGATGCTGGGTGAGCTAGCTCAGGTAATCCATTAGAACTTGCCCTAGGAGCATGGGTGTGGGAGAGATGGCAGGCTCACCGACTCAGCTACCACCCAGGCCCAGATCCTGGGCTCTGAGTTGGTCTATCCCAACAACTCCCCTATCTATGAACTGTTAGAGAATGTGAAGGGGCTAGTCCTGAAGATCCAAATTACAGGATCTCCATGACACAGGGCAACAACAGGATGTCCAAAAGGAGTCCTGGGGAGGACCCAATATTGATAGTATAACAGAAGTCAGAGGCCTCGAACCAGACCAATGACTCATTGCAGTGAGTATTTGTGAGTGGACAAAAGGGTATACTATGTGACATTGTGACATACTATAACTTCCATGACAAGATTTTTTGGGCTTTGTTTTTGGTGGGTTCTTTTGTTTGTTTTATTTCTATTCTTATTTTTTACTTGCTTTTGGGAGAAAGGTTGCAAAGGTAGAGAACAGACATGAAGGGACAGGGAGATAAGTGGGATTAGGGTGCATGACAGGAAATTCACAAAAAAACAATAAAAAGTTAAAATAGCAACAACAACAATGCTATCCAGACAATGGAACAAATTATGAGCATTGACCTTCTCTCATAAGAATGCGAGCGAAGCTGGCGGTCTCTAGACCAGGACCTTGAGTCGGACCTGGGCCTCCTCCCACCCTTCTTGCGGCTGTATGTCCTGCTGTCTGAAGAGCTGCTTGAAGAGGAGCGCCTCCGGTGTTTCTTTTTTCTCTTGCTTCTGCTTTCCTCTTCAGTGTCTGAAGACCGGCGTCCCATTTCTGTAAGAGTACAATAAAGAAAATTCCTAACTTAGTAACACAACAAACGAAATTCAAAATACAAAATTTTAAACTTTTTAGGAAAAAACTTAACTATGCCCCTTAAGTTGGCTGTAAACTCCTGGATGCAACGGATTTTTCTCCCACGCCTCTAGAGCAGCTAGAACTATTGGCGTGTACCACCATACCCCCATACCCAGCTACATCTCAAGACTTTTTAAACTAACATGTGCTTGGCTCTTTTTACTAGCCCTGTTTAACACAATCTTCTAGCACATCAGTGTCCTTTTTACACATGCTGACCAACTTACATTTGCACCAATCCTAAAGAAAGCTCATTATATCAATTTCTGGACAGTTCAAGTTGTTCTCATCATTAACTATATGACATTTTGTTTAGTAATTAACCATCTAATCCTCCATTTTTATACTCTCTGAAGATGAAAGGCATTTTAGAGTTATATTTTCCAAGCTGAGTTCTAAATATTTAAAGGTTTTTTTGATATTTTATTTATTTTTAGGTATATAAATGTTTGCCTGAACATATGTCTGTTTACCACATGAATCAAGTGCCCATGGAGGCCAAAGACAGTTAACAGATCCCCTGGAACTGGAGTCACAAATGGTTGCGAGCCACCACGTGGGTGCTAGGAATTGAACCCAGGTCCTCTGGAAGATCTATGCTCTAACTGCTGAGCCATCTCTATACACCCTGAGTTCTACAGAGAAAAACTCATCAGTCATTATGGAAGCATGAGATGAAACAATGCACTACTGTCATCCACTTGTGAAACCGAGAGAAGTAATGTCAACTGAAGTTCCAAACTTGATGGTTATTGAGCAGTCAACCAGCTCTTTACACACAGCTAGCTTGGTGTGAGTCTTTTAGAAATCATTCAGCAATTTAATTTAAAAAAAAAAAATGTTGATGCTTTTTTGACAGCATAATACTACTTCTAGAAATATATCTGAAATTTTTATTAAACAAAAGATAAATGCACGGGCTTGGTACGTAACTTAGTTGGAAAACTGCTTGTCTAGCCAGTAAGAAGCAGTAGGTTCTCCAGCACTGCATAGTCTCTGAGTGTTGGTGCAGGCCTATAATCCAGCACTTGGGAGGTGGAGGCAGAGAATTACAAGTTTAAGATCCTCCTCAGCTACAGAGATAGAGACCAAGGCTAGCTAGTCTGGGATACACAATCCTGTCTTGAAGGAGGAAGGAAGGAAGGAAGGAAGGAAGGAAGGAAGGAAGGAAGGAAGGAAGGAAGGAAGGAAATTATGAAGGCCTTATTACAGCAGCATCATTATTATTGTTGTTATATATGGAGAAGCTATAAGAAAACATGTACACAGAAATAAAAATTAAAATGAACGTGTAGTAATATTACTTGAAAAACAAAAAAGGAGAATAACTCCTTCTAAGGATTTCCAAATGCAAGAATGATTCAGAATGCTTCCCTCTAAAAGAAAACAACAGCTCCTTCTAGACCCAACCACAAGCAGGCATAATAGCATAACTGAATGTGGCTAATGAGAATCAACCACACCTGAGCAGATACAGTAACACGTACCCCACCATAAACCCAGTCTCCACCCAGCATCACAACAGTCAAAACTGCCCTTGTCTGCATGATGGATACTGCATAGAAGGGTAGCCCCAAAATAACCAGTGCCACAGCCCAGGATCTACATTTTGCTTTCTTTTTCCCTCTTTTGCTTTTTGCTTTTGTTTAGTAAAGACAGGTTCTCACTATGTCACCCCAGGTGGCCTGCAACTCACAATGTAGACCATACTGGCCTGTAACTCTCAAAGAGATCCATAGGCCTCTACCTCCAAGTGCCAGGATTAAAGGAGGTTCTACCACTAGCAGCTTCAACTTTGCTTTCAGTACTTTGATCTGAATTCCTAAGCCCTCCTCGCCAGAGGTAAGTAACAGTACTAAACTGTAATTGAAATAAATATAGTTTCAAAATAGAAAACGTAACTTTTCTGAAGACTTTCTACGTAGTTATGTTTCTAATATAAAAAAGAAAAAAACAAAAATAATGTCAGATTTTAATATTTAGGAATTAGCTAATCAGAGCCTGTGTTACTATAAGGAAGCCTCGAGTTTCTCATGTGCAATACTTTCTTGATAAAGTACTAGTTAACTTAAAACATCATAAATAAAAAACAGAGATTAATTCTAAGCAATAATTTAAATCAAATGTCATAACTTCCTTTAGTAATTATTCAAAATAAGTTAAATATGACCATATGCAAAATAATGTATTAAATTACTGATTTGTTTGAGAATTTTTAGATAATCCAGGACCCCTGAGGGGATTTCAGTGTTAATATTTCTATTAGGACAAATTCAAAACATTAAAAATATTTACCTAGAACCAGAGTTAAAGATTTGTAAATAGAGTTTCTTTACATTATTTTGTTAGTATTGTATTATGTGTACGATGTGTGTGGCCAGGTAAGCACTTAGTGGACATGAGGAGGTGAGGAGAGCACCTCTGGGGAGTTCATTTTCTCCTTTCCCCATGGGTGGTGGGACTCAAAGTCCTCAAGTACTCAAGTCACATGTCCAACACAGTACAATTCTACAGAACTCTGTGAGCCCTTGGGTTTCAAACTTTAAGGAAATCACTAATATCCCTTAGCAAACTTTAAAACTTGAAACCAGCCCTGAATTAAAAATTTGTGTGTGTGTGTGTGTGTGTGTGCATGTCTATAAAGTACACAGCTACATATAGTCAAATACATATACACACATATATAATACATTTATAGGTTTATATGTATGTATGTATTACATCTGCATTAAATATCCCTGCATATGTATATAATTTTAAGTATAAAAAATACCCAATTTAGTGATGATAATATTTTCTTATTTCTTGGTTCTTTCTGTCTTTTTTCTTTGTTTTGTTTTCACCTTAAGAATTTACACAAACTGGCATGTGTGGTAGGTAGTATACATTTTTAATAGACAATCAGGAGGCAGAAGCAGGTAGATCTCTGTGAGTTTGAGCCCAGCCTAATTTGCATAACACCACCGTTCAGGTCACCAGGGGCACTGCAGAAGAGCAACTGTGTCTCAAGAGCAAAACAAAAAATGCATTAAGTTTTCTTTTCCACATTTAAACTAAAATGGTTTTTTATTAGGTCTTTTATACTCTCATTCAAAAATACTGAAACGCCAGGATTTTATATTCTTATTTAAAAAGTTCCAGACATAGTGGCACAAAACCTGTAATCCCAGCATTTGGGAGATAGAGGCACAAGGATTTCCACAAATTGGAGGCTAGCCAGGACTAACATAAACAAATAAATAAATCTGGAGAACCACTAAAGAAAGACAAAAGTAAGTTCACAAGGATGAAGGAGCTAGAAGACATCTCAACAGTGGTGATGCAGAGCTGGCTTCAACTCCAGCACATGGGAGGTAGGCAGAGCTCTGGGGGTTCAAGGACACTCTGGTCTACACAGCTGGTTCCAGGACTAGACAAAGAAACAAAAACAAACAAACAAACATGCAAAAATAACAAGAAAGAGGTGAGGGGAGGGAGAGAGGAAGGGAGGGAAGGAAGGAGGGAACTAGAAGACAACAGGGAACAGCAGACAAGATGAATTGATGACATTTTAGCAAATGAAAAACTGATGGACCCAGAACTACAAAAATTGAATACTAAGCAACTTGCAGATAATTTCAACAAGAAAAAAGCCATCTCATGCAACAAAAATCACAATGAATCAAGAATCTGAACATCAGATACCACACAGGTGCAGTAGGGTATGAAGCTAAGCACACAGAAGTGATTGAATTTCTGTACAAGAAATATTGTCCAGTTCCCTTCGCCATGCTCTCTGGCCAGGTGATTAGCCCTCTCCAACTCCAGCAGGGCAGTGGTATATTGAATGGGGAGCACAAGGGCTAAGAGTTCACTTTCAAAAAAAGCAGGGAAGGCCCAGCGATACCAAACTAAAACTACAGCCAAATGTACATCCTTGGATGGCAATAAGATCTCTATAAAAAGTGAACAGTACCCAACGGTCCCAGGAAGAGATGGCAAACTCCCACCTACCCACCCTGTAACACAGGCCACAGCTGACAAGTTCACACAGTAAACGTTTTTCTATAAAGTTCCTCTCTGTTAACCTTTTAGAAAATACACAGGGCTGGAGAGATGGCTCAGTGGTTAAGAGCACCGACTGCTCTTCTGAAGGTCCTGAGTTCAAATCCCAGCAATCACATGGTGGCTCACAACCATCTGTAATGACATTTGACGCCCTCTTCTGGTACATCTGAAGACAGCTACAGTGTACTTAAATATAATAATAAATCAAAAAAAAGAAAGAAAGAAAGAAAGAAAGAAAGAAAGAAAGAAAGAAAGAAAGAAAGAAAGAAAGAAAGAAAATACACAAAAGAGAGCCAAATAGGCAAAGACGCCTCCGTGAGGAGGACAAGGAAGACTAGCTCGGTGTTCAGCACATTGCTGGAGTCTGTGAGGCACTGGATGAAGGACGCAGCACATACAGCAAATCTACACAACAGCCAGAAAGTAGAAAACAGAAAAACAAGCAGCTCAGAGTAAAGTGGAAACATACAGAGAAAAATAACAAAAACTTCTAGAACAAAAACTCATTAATATCTTCAGGTAGGTAATGAAAAGATGTCCCAGCAAGCAATGGGAAACTGTTCCAAGGACAGGAGAGAGCTTCGTTTAAATAAATGACAGACAAGATAGGGTTGGAAAAGGTCAAACACTCACAGAAGGTGAAAGAAAATGAGACAAACATGAAAAATCTGAAAACTTTAAAATAAAAGGAGAGAGAGAGAGCAATCCAGGAAATCCAATATCCAACTGATAAAAATGCCGTTACCAGAAAAAAAGAAAAAAAAAAAAAGAAACAGAAATGAGGGGGAAAAGCATCAAAGGATCTCGAATAAGTAAATAAATAAATAAATAAATAAATAAAATGCATTTCTCCCAAGTACCTAGACAGTAAAATTTTTAAAAATAAACACAGACTAGGGTATAACTTAGGAAAAAAACCTCAAAGACACTAAAGATGTTACCTAGTATACAGAAAGCCCTTTGAACCCAAACAAGGAAAAGCAATAATTATCAGGCACCAAGAATAAAGAGATCTCAGATAATTCCAAAGAGTCACAAAATAAAACAAAGGAAAGCATAATTAAAAGCACAGGTTTTTCAAGTAGCCACAAAGGAAATTCACCTTCCAATTTCTGAAAAACTAATTCCAACTTTAAATCTCTTTCCATTTACCTTACCAAATCAGTGGTCTAGAGTGAGATTAGAAAAAAAGATATTTTTTAGAAATGCAAGTTCTCCTAATGACATCTCATGCTCACCCTTCTTCAGGAAGTTTCCAAAGCAGTGCACTTTTCCAGGAGGAAAGCGAGACACAACAAAGTCGACAGAGTCAAATGGTGAGCAGCCTAACACTCAAGATGGGTGACCACCTCAGGATGAGAGCTAACCTAAGTTAAGAGATACATCAGTGGATAGTATGAAAGTAGTCCTTGCCTTCCAAGGTATTAAATTCTAGTGTATCAACAGCTCCCAAAAGAGAGAGCCCAAGGACCCTTAGAGTCAGGAAATCCAAGAGGTAAAATTATTTTCATTATAATATACAAACATGACCTTTTGTGATGGTCTGAATTTCTGCAGGAATGAAAGCATAAGCAAACTATACTAGGGTCATTACATTCTTTCCTAGTCCCCACCCACTTTACATCCCACTGGAGTCTCAGTAACATTCTTGATAGGGCCAAGAATCTTGCTAAGTGGTAGAAAACTTGCCCAGCTCCTATAAAACCAAGGTTCAATCTCCAGTCTACCAACAGCACACAGCGCGCACACACATACACACACACACACAAAATGTTCTTGGAAACAGAATGAAAATTATGAGATTTATTAAATTTCAATAAACACAATATCTATTATACAGTGAAGAGTGCTGGCTGTCCTAAAAACCTGTGTGACTGAGTTGCAAGCTGAACTAGCTGCTCTTATTATAAAACATGCTTCTTACTGTAAGGCTGCCAACAGATGATCATTTGGCAGCCTTTTTCCCAGACTAAATAAATATAGCCTTTTACAGCGAGGAAAATTAACAGTATTTGTCACCAATTATAAAATGCAGCTCTTCATGGAAAGATCTGAATTTTGGACAGTTTGTATCTGCCTAGTACTCAGATTTCCTTTTTTCTAGGATCAGAGGCAATATTAATAAAAGTGAATGCTTGATATACAATAAAGGATGCCAACATTTGACAGACACATCTAACTCAGTGAACCAGTATTTTCCAATTGCCAAGGCATATCCTTAATAAGGATAAAACAAGCAGTTATTATGTTTCAGAAAACGGGCAATTAGTTTAAGAGAACAAAGGTTCACAGAGGACATGGCAGTTTATAAGTACTTCAGCATAGTGTTTCATTAAATAATGAAAACAGAATCTTTGATCCTGGGTACATGCCCCCTCCTCAATAAAAGGTAGAAAAGTAAAATGGCCGAGTGTGGTGGCACATGCTTACAATCTCATCAGGCTACACAGCAAGTTCAAGACCACCCTGAGCTGCCAGAGACACTGGAAAAAACAAAACAAAAAGTAAAACTGGGATGAACACTATTTAACATACTATGAAATCCAGAAACAGAGAACCATCCAAAGGAATTGTAAAACAGAGGCAAAAATTCAGCTATAACAAGGCAAAATTCAAAAGAAAAAGAATTCTGTCAAAACACCGCTGTTAAGACTGACATATGATGAACTCAGACACTAGGGCACATGCACAGGGCCCACACAGGTCCAAACCAGAAAGGGTACCAGCATCGAGGAGGAGTGCTCCAGAGGTGCTCCCATCCCCAACAAGAAGTCATCTCCAATCAACAATTGCTGGAAAAGGAACAATTAGTTCCCAAGGGTACACAAACCACACTTAAGGGCAGGCTCCATGTCCTGCAGTAGATGGCCAACATAAAACAAACACTGAGATCTTTTTGGAAACTTTTTTTTTTTTGTCTCTTATTGCTTTGTTTGGTCATTTTTGTAAACCATACTGATCTTTTGCTTGTATATTATGGTTTCCAATGTTGAGGTTTTATGAAGTGTGTGTGTGTGTACATTTCTCATGCTTTCTTAGTTTCCTTTTTCTTTGTTTGTTTGTTAGTTTGGGAGATGAGGGAAAAACCATCATCAGAATATACTGTATACAGCCGGGCATGGTGGCACACGCCTTTGATCCCAGCACTCGGGAGGCAGAGGCAGGCGGATTTCTGAGTTCGAGGCCAGCCTGGTCTACAGAGTGAGTTCCAGGACGGCCAGGGCTACACAGAGAAACCCTGTCTGGAAAAACAAAAAACAAAAAACCAGAATATATTGTATACAAATAACATTATTTTCAATTAGAAAAAAACTACTGTTGCAACAACGTTCTGTAGATTATTTAGTGTCTCTTTTTAAACTAACAAATCACAGGACTTCCTTTCCATATTCCGGGAGTGAAACCAGAAGAAAGTTATCTGTAAATGCACTACAACAACCCTACGACAACCCATTCACATCACAACTCTCCACGATGAATATGTAGAGACTGGGTCAGCGAGGCCAATTAACAGACAAGTGCCAGCTGCCTTTGTCTTTTTCAGCTCCAGACATTTTTAGCCTTCTTATTGAACATACCGTCATAAAGTGCTACCTCTTAGCAAGAAATCTCCTTTGCCTGCAAAATATTCATAAACTCTAAGACTGGAGAAGCTCTCAAAGGAGAGCTGCTTTCCCCACATGGTTGTACCTGTCACATCTGCTCCACTCCTTAAAACCTGAAAACTCTACGTAGCTCCTTCACTGGGAGCTTTTACATCTAAGTTCAAAGATGACAACTCGAATACCTTCATATGCCAGCACATGATGTGTGAATTTATTTAACAACCTAGTACTTAGTAGGGACAAAACTGGGCTACTGGTTTTCCCCCCCTCAATAAGCATCTTAAATACAACCCAGAAATTACATTAATAATAACCTAAAATCGAGGGCAGACAACATCCGTTGTAACTCCTGAGAATGGTGAGTTCAGGAGTTAACTATCTGGTCACATGACCAAAAGTCTAGAAGGTAAATTCACAGACTGTTTAAAGTGATGTGTGTATATTTCAAGACAGGAAGGGTTTGTCTAACCATGTATTCTCTCTCCAGCCAACAAGCACCCGATAGACAGGAGAGGGGGTGGGGATTCCGTGCACACTTAGCCACAGCCTCCCCCTCGCTCCGACTACCTGGAGGAGGTGAGAGTGAACCTGGCTAAAAAGGAAGGACGAGAATCCGAGGAATGGCGATCGAGGACCGGGGGCTACCTCTCCACATCAACTCCACACTGTAGGCCAAGCCTGGGGCCTGCGGCCGCTCGCCACCCGCGACCACTCCAGCGACCCCCTCGCCCAGAGCCAGCAGGCTGGGACCCTGCAAGGTGCGGGGCGCATGCGCACGGCTCCAAACCGCACGCCGCGGGCCCCGGCCCAACCTTCGGCGAGCTCCTGGCCACAGACTGCGCCAGGCCCCACGCCGCCTCCCACGGAGCTGGGCCTCGCTACGCCTCCTTCGCGGGCGCCGCCCCCAAGCTCTGGACGCCGGCATCACCTGGCTCGACCTTCGGGTTCGCACCTCCCGACGTGGGGACCTGGAACCCCCTCTTCTAACCACGGCGCCACCGGCGTCCTCAGAACTTGCTTCAATTTAAGCTCAGCGCCTTCCTGGTTCCAGCACCAGGCAGCTTCAGCCGAGCTGTCGAGTGCGTCGATGCAGGCTGCTGGGCCATTAGGAATGCCGAGCGAGTGGATTGTCATGCCGCCAATTTTTTGTTTAATGTTTGTTTTGCGTGTTTGCATAATTGGATTTTCTTATTCCCCAAAAGCAATAAAGGTGGTACTATGGGATGTTACTGCCTTAGTATTCGCCGTTATCGTCACAGATAATCAGCAAACATCTACATCTTAAGAAGTTATGTTTAAGACATCCGCGTAGAGCAAAATTGGTTAGTTCCTGTTGAGCGAGGTGGAAATTCGCCCAACAATAATAAATCATGGGAGTGTGTCTGCATAGAGTCGTGTGTGATTAAATTGTAATGATTTATTTGCAAAAAATACATTAAAATCGGTGTTTTTTTTTTTCCTGCCATGAAGGTGAAGGCATTCACGGATTGGGAGCAATTAGTTTCTCCTATTAAAGAAACTGTTAGATAGGAGGAAGAAATCTGCCCGATGGGAGAAGGTTCCTCTAGAAGAGAAAGTAAATGGGTAGATTTATTAGAAAGAAAGAAAGAGAGAGAGAGAGAGAGAAGTTTCTATTACCGAAATTAAAGAAACGTGGCATTTTCTGTAACATAAAATATTTTCCTTGTATGACTTTTCTTTCATGATTTAGTATAAGGAAACAAAAATGAGGAGATATACAAAATATTAACTTGGATTTCGGCCTACTGTTAGCTAGATACCAAGGTTCAGATTTCCACAGACATTTGAGATGGAACTCACTTCCAGTATAGGTTTATTCCTGGAAAGTAACTGGACCTTAACTGGCCAGTTTTGAGGGACTCTTTTAAAACAAAACTGCAACACTACATGTTTGTTTTAAATAATTCAAAAACTGGGGGAACTCTTGGGGGTCCTGATTATTTTTATATATGTCCATATGCTGTCTCCTGAGTTTTTTTTATATCTGTCCATAGGCTGTCACCTGAGTTTTAAAGTCAATGTTCCTTTCAAAACTTTGACAAAGTAAAATAAAATAAAGGCTTTGAACTGTCTTATCTCAGGAAAATATTTGCTGTTTGGTGAAACACCATACTTCATAGCTTTTATTAATACAATTTCCAAACTTTTAATTTCTTAGAACTGAAACTTCCTAAAAGAGGGACTATTGGGGATGGGGAGAAAGGGAGTGGGGGGATATAAGAGACTAACAGAAGAGGTGTATGTTTCCATATGTGGAAAATTCATAAAGAAAACCATACAATTATATGCTAATAAAATTTTTAAATTAAACTTCCTTTACACAAGTGGGAGATTTATCATTGCTTTATCTACCACCCCTGTAGTTAGAATGAGTCAAGAAGATGAAATAATAGAGAAATCTATTGGTTCAAATTACACGATAATCATGCCTGATCTTTCTCTGGTTACCTTTAAAGTGGTCATCTTTCTAGTACAGAAGATGGCATAAGAGTTTGTATTTAAGTCGTGTGCTTAAAAGGATGAAGAAGCGTCTGGGGGTCTCCTGATCTCTTATCAGGCTTCTAGCAGGGGTTATTTGGGAGGTGTTTATGAATATGTATTTCATCATAGAGGTTGAAAGCTACTGAAACACCATGTCAACTTAGTGGATCCCATTACTAAATGATCTTTTTAAACAGTTTCACAAAAGAGTAAAATTCTGTGATTATTCTCCCAGAATTCCAGTGTTACAGATAGCAGACCAATGCTCAATGTGACATTGCTCCTAAATTCATAGAAGTTAGGAAGTGTTAAGGTTTTGAGTCTTGTGAAATAATAAAAGCAAGAGTTCATCTATGTCGATAATACCTAAATGTTGAATGCAATCGCTGTTAACCAGGTAAAGGTATGCCTTTGTCCTAAAAGCAGGGTGGGAAATGTTCCTAGAAGGAAGGATAATGTCAAAGAAAAAGTAAAGCAACATTTCTGATAAGCTTTATTTTCATGTCCTTTAAATGTGCAATGTAGTTAGTATTACAAGAAGTTATGGAACGTCTTAAATTACACTTAAATTCTCGACTGCGAACCCATTGTGTACCACAATTCTGTGTTCTCTTTACCAATGTTTTAGGTTGTTTTGGTGGAACTTCTGAAATTTTTTGCTAAGTGTGTTTTGTTGTTCTAATCAATAAGTAGAAGATATACATATTAATGGCCTGTAACCGCTTTCATTTTTACTGAGTACTGGATCCAAGAGACCGAAAAACATTATCTTTTCGAATCAAACAAAACTCATTAATATTCAGTATACTGAAAATGCCCCCCCAAACTGCCACTTAAAGAGATATATTTGTTTACATATTCAAGTAAATGTCACATTTCATATGTAAACATTCTTTTGTGTGCCTAAATAAGTATTTGCATAGCTACAAATCACACAGCAAGCCGTGGCTTAGAGGAGACAGCCGTGTCGTCCCCCCCCCCATATAATTAAGAGTTTTTATAAAATAATTGTCAAATATACAGTTTTTAAGTTATAAATCAGAAAGAGAATTGTTTTCCCCCCTCCAACGAGCGAATCTTTTTTTAACAGTCCACGGTAAACAAAAATTAGTCGAGCGACAAGCAACGTCAGTAATTTTTTTCCGCAGAACTCAAAAAGTAGTCATCTTTTGTTTTTCAGAATTAGGAAATCGAACTAGAATGCCCCCCCCAAGATGCTAAATAATTAAGGGCAGGGTGCAGGGAGTTGATAGGAAAAAGGGCAAGAACCCTTAGACCTCATAGAGAAAATCGAAATGGAACTGCGCCTGACCGGGCTGTAAGAAAATACCTTAAGACCGAATCTGGCAGAGAACAGCTGCTCAGGAAACAAGTTAAATCGACCAACCCCTTCTAGCGGGATGTGTCTTTATGGGAGTCAGCTTTGACTCCAAAGTAGTAGAGTGAATTACAGGGACCAGTACTCAGTGAGGCTGGCTGCGCGTTTGGAAGATCCTAAAAGGAGGTGAAGCCTTCCGAGGAGCTGCAGTGAAGCCCCATTCGCAGCAGGCGCGTGAAGCCAGGATGCACCGCTGTGCAGCTGCAGCGGCTTGGAGCAAGAAAGGGTGCAGGAACGGAATACTGGAATGGTTGCTAGGCCTATTAACCATAGAGAGCCCGATACTGGGCCAGAGACCAGGGGTCATCATTGTAGGGTCGAGCAGTTGGGATGCCCACCCAGAGCGAGGCTGTAGGGTCGGGTACTCTCTGAGGATACCCACTGACTCTGATTGCAATGCACTTGTCAGTTTCCTCTTGGCCCCGCCTCCGAGAAGTCTATCCAGTTCCCCAGTGTTTTACTAAGTCGTGACACCAACGCAAAATCCACGCTTAATTAAATTAATTAGGGATTCTTGTCAATCCTGGATTAATGGCCAAGAGCACCAGCGGCCGAGGCTATCAGAAAACCCGACCGCTGAGGACCTGCCTCCTCTCCCCGCCCCCTCTGGTCCCCTGCTCGCCCTCCCTCTCCAGCCCGGTGGACTCCAGCCTGGATCCTCCATCCTCAATATTCATATTCATATTCATTCTCTCTCTCTCTCTCTCTCTCTCTCTCTCTCTCTCTCTCTCTCTCTCTCTCTCTCTCTCTCGTCCCCACTCCCTCTCCTCCCCACCCCAGGTAGTGGCGCTCCTGCTACCCGCGAAGGGGTTCACTAGGAGTTGCGAGGGGAGGTAATTTACTCAGAACAAGAGGCCCGCCTTTAGGAAGTATAAATAGTGAGACTTCAAGAGCTGCGTCGCTATCAGATCTGAACTCTCCGCAGGAAGAATTGTCAAAGATCTTAACATTGAACACGCGCACTCCGGCAGGGAAGCATCAGTTCCCATTTCCCTCTGGCGGCCCCCGCCCCTTCCCTCCTCCCCCCTCTCCCCCTTTACCCCCTCCTTCCTCCTCCTCCTCCTCGTCCTCCTCCTCCTCTTACTTCTTTTTCTCCTTCTACTTCTCCTCTTCTTTCTTCTCCTCTTTTTCTTCTTCCTCCTCCTCCCTCTCCTCCCCCATCCCCCTGCCCCATTGATGTGTTATTATTGGGGGGGCTGGAGCAGTAAAAAAAGAAGGAGGAAAAAAAGAGCGGGGCTCGGCAGGGAGAGCTTGAGCGCGAGGTTGACCGGCGGCGGCAGCGGCCGCGATGGAAGAACTTACGGCGTTCGTCTCCAAGTCTTTTGACCAGAAAGTGAAGGAGAAGAAGGAGGCCATCACGTACCGGGAGGTGCTAGAGAGCGGACCGCTGCGCGGGGCCAAAGAGCCCGGCTGCGTCGAGCCGGGCCGCGACGACCGCAGCAGCCCGGCAGTCCGGGCGGCCGGCGGAGGCGGCGGCGCGGGAGGAGGCGGAGGCGGAGGCGGAGGAGGCGGAGGAGGTGCTGGAGGAGGAGGAGCAGGCGGAGGAGCTGGAGGAGGGCGCTCTCCCGTCCGGGAGCTGGACATGGGAGCCGCGGAGCGGAGCAGGGAGCCCGGCAGCCCGCGGCTGACGGAGGGTAACGGCCTGCCCCCGGCCGCGGTTCCCCCTTACTGCCTTCCCCTATCCTCGGGGCGGGAGAGGACCCGGGACCCGAGCAGGAGGAGGGAGGCATCGCAGAGGGCCCTGGACCCCAGCTTTGGGAGATACGGGGATAGTGGAGGGGTAGGAGGCCAGACTGCTCCGTCGTGGGTGGGGTCCTCGCGTGGGGGAGGGCGTGGGGTTTCGCGCACCCTTCTCTGTTGCTCCGGTTGCACCGAAATATGTTTTTCGCGAGCGGGAGGATGGGGCCGCGCTGCGGGACGACGAAGTTTGTGTGGCCCGCGGCGAGAAGGGGTGCGGCAGGGGCTCACTAGGAGGCCGGTTGTAACTAGCCAGTGGTCCCGAGTTTGCCAGAACCCCTTTCCTAGGCCTAAAGGAGAGAAGGGGAGGGGAGAGAAAGAGAAGAGCCACACGACGTTGCCCCTTCTTTAGATTTGCCATCAAAACCACTGTAACTCTGCAAAGCCCCTAAATCTCCGGATCTTGGGGACCAAACTTCACATTCTTATTGAACTGTTAAGGTAGGAGCCAGCCAAAGGTACAGGCCAAGGTGATTCCCTCTCGGTGGAGGCATTGAGGAGTGGGGGGCGGGGGACGACTACGAGGACACTATATACACAATTTCTTTACTGGCTAGAATCGTGCAGTACTTTAGGAGAGAGAGAGAGAGAGAGAGAGAGAGAGAGAGAGAGAGAGAGAGAGAGAGAGAGAGAGAGAGAGAGAGAGAGAGAGAGAGTCTTTTGGAGCCAGCAGTGTTAGAAAAAGGCTTTATCTAACCGGTGAAGCGTCCATCAACTCAAAGTTAAAAATTAATTTGGCACTCGGTACTGCAGTAACTGGTGTGCTGCCATATTTTTCCAATTAAGAAAATATGTGGCATGCGTAGAATCACAAATTTAAGCAAGCAATTAACTTGTTTATAACACGGTCTGTTCCTGTTTAGGCCATTAAGTGGAAAGTTGGGGGCCAAAGAGACATTATATTAAGTCTATTAATCAACTTGAAATTTGGACTTGTTTCCCTTTGAAGCCCCTAAACTTTGAGGGGAATCTACTCTGTGGGTGACAACAGACAAAGCCAGTCCACCTTCCCATCTGAAGAATATATGTTCGTGTTTAAATTTTACTAAGATGTTAGTGAGATTGTCGTAGTAATGTTTTCTATTACATTGACCCCTAATGTTTGCTGTGACCTTATCTACTTCCTTCCCGGAGGAAGAACAAACGTCCACAAAATGAACTCTGAGGAGCAGAAATACAGGCAATAAATAAGGTTACTGTACAGAATGCCAAGCTGGGGCGAGATGGGGCGCTTTGCCTTCACCCAGATCCTGGCCGTGTTCCCCTAAAATTAGAACGCGATAGGGTAAAAGGATAAAGGGGCCCTAGAGTAACCCTTCAAGGTTCATAGCTCTGAGACTCGAGTTACATAGCCCTGGCAAGCCTGGGTGAGCCAGTTGCTGGGGTTGTTGATTTCCAAGCTCTGGGCAAGTGTTAATTTCTTTGTAGCTTGGCTCTTTCGACTTAATTTTTTCCCCTCCGTGTTGATCTGGTTCCTGGGTTGGGAGGAATAAAAAATAGCCTCTACTATCTAAACTTAGCTTTGACAGTGGACATCCATCTTCAAATCATGCAGAGGATGAAGGTTGGGTGGACCTTGTATTGATATGGGCCTGACTTTGACTGTCCTCATCGTTGCCTTTTGACATACATATATACCACCCCTCGTGTGGCTCTATTTGCTCACACTGCCAGAGCTCCTATCTTTTACATGGAAGGACAGCAAAGTAGCAAGGAATGTGAGGGGGAAAATGCATATTTTATTAAACATCCGAGCGGCTGGATGCATGAAAAGGTTTTGAACAGCCAATAGAAACCGAGGAATGTTCTGCTTGAACCTGTTGATCTCAGTGGGTTTAAGCCTTTAGGGTCGAGCCTTGGTTTCCACCGGGGAGGGAGAAGGAGAGGACAGATGCAGCGGTGGGTTTTGCTGACCACCAGAGTCTGTCTGATTTGCCGCCTCTACCCTTCTGGCCCAGCGTGGGCGGCCAGTCATCCAGGCCGCCAACATGGCGTGGTTGCCTGTGCCAATTCGACCCGGGTCTGGCAGGGAGCACAGGGACTGCCTAGTTGCTGATGGAACCATCCATAGGGGTTTGGTCCGAGCCCTTGGGTACCCGGGGACGTGGCTTTCGGCGCAGCGCTGTACCAGAATCTCGTTTTCCTGCTGCAACCTTTCAGCGGGCCCAGTTGTTCCTAAATTAGACCAGCAAGTTTGCGGGAGGCAAAGGGCCAGAGGCAGCAGAGGCTGGCGGGACAGCGGAACAGCCCTCTGGGGATAGCTGGCGTGCGAGGCCATCGCGTGGCCTTGCCGCGCCCTTTAACCGAGACCGGGCTCTGGGAGAGGCCCGCGCAGCGCTTTTGATTTCCGTGAGTGCGTGGGTCAGTGAGTGCCATAGGGTCAGGAATGCATTTGGTGTTGACAGAAGAAGGGAAGGGAACAGGTAGTGAGAGGGTAAGCTAAGACCCCAGTTGAGTTGGGTAGCCGCGTGCCCACCTTGTCCCTAGGCAGCTATCCCAGGTCTTCACAGGGATCCCGCGCTCCCAGGGTTTAGGAGTCTCTAGCCTTCTGGAAAAATCTGGTAATGAGATTGTCTTGCTTTTTTTTTCTTCTTGTTCGTCCGTGTGTGTGTGTGTGTGTGTGTGTGTGTGTGTGTGTGTGTGTGTGTGGTGGTGGTGGTGGTGGTGCGTGCTCCGACGCACATGTGGTCCTTCCGTGGTGCCCTCTTCAGTGTCCCCTGAACTGAAGGATCGCAAAGACGATGCGAAAGGGATGGAGGACGAAGGCCAGACCAAAATCAAGCAGAGGCGAAGTCGGACCAATTTTACCCTGGAACAACTCAACGAGCTGGAGAGGCTTTTCGATGAGACCCACTATCCAGACGCTTTCATGCGCGAGGAATTGAGCCAGCGACTGGGGCTCTCTGAGGCCCGAGTACAGGTACCCCCATTGCGAGGAGGTGGAGGCTGGGTCCTGAAAGTAAGAGTGCTATACCTAATGTTTGCAGGCAGCTGCAGGTATCTGGTGTGAGATGAAAAAAAAAAGGGGGGGGGGGGACATCTTTCCTAAAGATCTTATTTTCTAAAATGGGTTTTGATCCCGTAGCCCCTTTCACCCCTAAGCCAACATATGTTCGCTGAAAAAGAAAGCTGTGCTGGGCTTGCTCCCAGAGTTTCTATTAACCACACCCCCTAGCCCCTCGCTGTCTTTAATGTGGTTTAATCCTAATGGGCCTACTTTTATAAGCCTTAAAAAAAAAAAAGCCAAAGAAAACGTTTTATCTCTGAAGCCTTAAAAGTTACAACGAGTATTTTGCTCTCTGGAGTTGGGTTTCGTTGAGGGTCTAGGTTTGCCAAACGGATATACCAATTAGGTTTATGGATGTACAGACTATAAAGAAAATTAGCATCTGTTAAGTGCAAAAATTTACAGTGTACTGCTAGCGGATCGGTCTCTAACTGAGCGAGAAACAGAGGGCATAGAATATGTTTGCCCACCCTTTGTTCCTCCACTTAACCAACGCAAAGAACCTGAACCCATGAAAACTCCATTTTAAAACAACATACACATCGTATTATTGATGTTTGCAAAGCCTGGCCTTCAGAATATCACTTGGGGTCAGAACTGCAGCTTTTTTCATTATTGGTGGGGTTGAGGATAATCTAAAGGCGGAATTATAAACACGCATATATATCCTTCCAGCTTTATGGGGAACAAATTTAAACGTTTCAGATTGTATTTCCGCTCAAATAATAAAATTGGGAGAAAATGATGGTCATTATTTGTTTGAACACATGGAGCAGTTTTAGGCTAGAACATCTGCAGCTGTTACAAAGTATCGCTGTAACAGATACTCCCTGGGTCTCTGGGCGGAGAGACCACCATCTGTAAGGAACTATGCACAATTCTTATGGGGCTTCCCCGCATCTTGTAATAGGATCAGGGGGAAAAAACAGAACAGTAACGTGGACAGAGAAAAAAATAATAATAGGCCGCCTTGGTCATCACGACGTCAATCCTAGAGCCTTCCTTTTTTAAGCCCGTTCTGCTTTGCAGCCTGTGCTGAGCTCTCTAGAGACTCCGCAACCCCTTAAAACCGTGATAATTATTGCAGCCGTAAGTAATAGTATCTCCATCCCAGCTCTTCTAGGGGGGAAAAAAGAGTCAAGAAGCCTCAGGCCATGTGAGTCACACAAAGGATGCCACCCTGGCATGAAATCCACCCTTCTATTATACTCAATATCAGGAGGATTTTTGAAGATTTACATTGACTGTGGCACTTGATTTCAAAAACTTACCAGAAAAAGGCTCTGAAGTAATATTTTCCTTTCATGGTTCTTTTAAACATTAATTTGTGAATCAATCAATATGCTGTATTGTGGAAACTGTATTATTGGAGCCTTATTTGAATTTTAAAAAAATCTGTCACACTGATTTGAAAAGTTGGCAAGTTATTTAAGAAGATCATATCCAGTGTCCAGGGATTACTTGATACATCTCCTTTTTGTGGCACACTCTTTTTTTAAAAATGAAGTTTATTACTGCTCTTTTTCCCCCCCTCCTTATACTTTCATTTAAGCTATAGGAGCTATTTCCTGGAATCTTTCCTACTGTCCCAAGCAGTGGCTTTTTCTATAGGAGCAAATTAGATTATCATGATAATGGCACAATTATTCTGTCACTGTGTTATACTCTGCTGCACAGAGGGACAGAGAAAGTCTAAACTTCTTTGTAGTGAGGCTTTTATGACACTAATTACCACCCCCCCCCGTGTCCCTTCCCCCACCAAAATAAGAGTCATTATTTGCTTTACTGTTTGCTTTTTCTTCAAGATGAAGCTAATTAATATTACAGGCTATTACTGAGTCTATTCTTCTTGGGTCTTAACTGGGTAAACATTAAACCCATTATCACATTGGTGTCAGGTACCAGGGAGTGTTTTGGACCCCTGGGACTCTGTAATGTGGAAAGATGAAACCGGAACTAGTAGTAATTTATCAAGGAACAATTTACCTTAAAACGAGTCTAGGAAATCTTTCTATTTTGTTTTTATTTTATTTTCTATTTCTTGATTTACATTTTTTTTATTTTGAAAAGTGAAGCTGGTTTGTACAATTTAACATTTGCTTTTTATTTCCCAAGACTTTCCCAAACACTGCCTCTCCCCCCCCCCCCCGCATTGTACTACTATAATTTAAGATGTTTTGAAATATCACAGTTTATGGTTTTTTTCCCCCCTCAACTTTTAGGTTTGGTTTCAAAATCGAAGAGCTAAGTGTAGAAAACAGGAAAATCAACTTCACAAAGGTATATCTCATAATTCATTTTATCATTAAGTAGAAGTGGGTTTGGGGTATAGTTCTAACTAAGACAAAGAACATCCTAAGGATGACGATGGGACATGATTTAAGAAAAATTTCTGGTCAGTTAATGAAAGTTCTACTACTTAGAAGTAAACTTCAACTTATTTTAATGGTCACAGTAACTTAGAAAAATGACAGTCCAGAAATGACTTGCTACCACTTGGCACCTTGGAAAATTATTTTAGAAATGTTTACCTCACATCTCATGTTTCATCTCCCTTTTTTGGCTTTGTTTTTTTGTTTGCTTTTATAGGTGTCCTTATAGGAGCCGCTAGCCAGTTTGAAGCTTGCAGAGTTGCACCCTATGTCAACGTAGGTGCTTTAAGGATGCCATTTCAGCAGGCAAGTACAACCTAGCTACAAGCTTTTTTTTTTTTTTTTTTTAAGTGTAAAAAGGTCTGGATGTTTGTTTGGACTGCTGAACAGACCCTGTCTCTTTGCTTCAATTGAAGAACCAATTTCAAGACTATATAGAGCACCCACTCCCCTTTTAAAAACCTATACAGTGTCAAGGCCTTGAATATTTAGTCCTTTCTGTCTTCATAGGAGCCTGAGGGGAGCAACCTGTCCTTTAAAAACTGCATTTAAGATGGCACCTGGGGAGAGGAAGAAACAGCCTTTGATTGGGATCTTATCAAATCAAATACAGAGGCTGGTCCAAGGGTGTTGTAAAAGCAATCCTCTAAATATTCATTCTAGATAGTTTTTTTTTTTTAATCCCTTAGTCACATTAAGTGACTCTGGCGGAAGAAAAATACATGCAACTATTCTCAATTCAGACTTATTTTTAAAAAGCTGTCCTAAAAAATAAACAACAAAAAAAAGTTTCATCTCTAATAAAGAGGGAAGACTTGGTCTTCCCAGGGCTGGCTGTCCTACCTCAGAAATCCATTTCTGAGGGAAAAAAAAAAGTCTTTAGAATAACCTTTTAAAAGGAAAGCCTGCAGCAATGATGTAATCCTGGGGAATCCCAGTGTTCTGAACTCCCCACTCTCTAAGATGGAGGGCAGAGTCCTTTCCTTTGCTAGCAACTGTCTGACTGTACCCATCTTCAGCAGGCATCCTTACTCACCAAGGCTGTAATGTCATAGATGAGCTCTCAGTCACCAGTACTCCGGACTGGAGAGACTTCAGGTGATTCTTATCTATTGAGTATTAGAGTTAGAGCCTAGGTCTCCCTCATTGCAAGACTCTTGGATCTTGTTGGAAAGGAATTTGAAAGGAGGATAGTTGTAGAAAGAAAGAGAGCCAGAACTTACTAGGAAGCTGATACTATCTAAGAAGGTAGAGATCTTCAGGCCAGCAAAATCAGCCGCACCTAGAAGGTTGTTAGAAACCTAGTCTGAGTCCCAACAAACTAGACCTGCTGACTCAGAATGTGTATTTAAACATGATTCTCAGGTGATCCCTACGGCAGGAAAAGTTAAGACCTGCAGATTCAATAGCTTCCCTAAACGACAAGAAAAAGTTATATATTTTTGTTTTAGTAGTGTGTCCAGGGGTATGTGACAAAGACAGGAGAGGATGGCAGTCCTTAACCCCAACCTCTCCAAGGTGATGAGGTGGGTGATCCATGGGGCTACATCAAGATCACGAATTCACCCATGCAGTTCCCGAAGGGACCACCTCATTCTTGCAGTCAGGGACTAGAAACCCAAGGAAACATGCTCATCATGACCTGAGGGTAGAGATGGGACACTAGAGTACCAATGTGGTGTCCCAGATTTAGCAAAAAGTCTATAACGTCCTTCTCCAAACAGATACTTTGCCAAATGTTGCTTCCCTGTTGCGCACCCCAATTCTCCCCATAGCCAAGCTGGACGCCTTTAATGTTCTGTTTCTATTCTGTTGTCACCCTAGGATAGTCATTGCAACGTGACGCCCTTGTCCTTTCAGGTTCAGGCGCAGCTGCAGCTGGACAGCGCCGTGGCGCACGCGCACCACCACCTGCATCCGCACCTGGCCGCGCACGCGCCTTACATGATGTTCCCGGCACCGCCCTTCGGACTGCCGCTGGCCACGCTGGCCGCGGACTCGGCCTCGGCCGCCTCGGTGGTGGCCGCCGCTGCCGCCGCCAAGACCACCAGCAAGAACTCCAGCATCGCGGATCTCAGACTGAAAGCTAAAAAGCACGCGGCCGCCCTGGGTCTGTGACGCCGGCGCCAGCGCCACGGTCGGTGGAGCCTCCTAAGCGGCGCGATCCTGCACGCCCTCCGCGACCGGCTTCTCCCGCACCCGCTTCCGACCGTCGCCCAGGCCTGTCCCTTCCCCGCTGACTGCCGCCTTTTCTTTCTGCACCCTGGATCCCCAGGGCGGGACTCTGCGCTGGACCCGGGATCCCACGAGGGCCACCAGCCCAGGGGCTCCTGCCCACCCGTCCTTGGGACTAAAATTCGGCTTTGTAGGAGCGGGTTTGGGGAAGTCTGGATAGAGACTGGACAAAGGAGTGTGGCCACAGTGAGAAGTGGATAGCGCCACAGCTGCGGCGATGGACTCGTTCATAGGAATAAAATCTTGCTAACAGCAAATGAGCAAAAACAAAAAGAATAGAGAACAAACTAGAAAGAAAACGAGAAAGGGAGCTTGTTTCTTATTGCTATTTGGCTGGAATTAGAGAGAGAACGACGAAGCAAAAACAAATCTTAAAATTATTTTGTACATAAAAATACGGAAAAATAACCTGGATGAATCTTGAGAGAAAGGGGGAGGGAGGGATTTACCAACTAAAATGTATGTTTTTTTTTAATGGTCCAAGAAAACAAAACAGAAGGAAGAGGTATACTTATTTAAAGAATTAAGATGGAAAAAAAGCGCAGCTGGGAAGTTCACAGGTTTTGAAGCTGACCTTTTTCTGCGAAGTTCACTTTAATAGGAGACATTTGATAAGAGAGGCGGGCCTCCTTTTACGTTGAATCTGATGCTTTGAGTTTTAAAACACCATGTATGGAAGAGCAAGAAGAGGGAAGACAGTGTGAAAACGAGGAGGGAAAAAAGGACGTTCATACAAAAAAAAGAAAAGAAAAGAAAAAAAAATACCACAGACAGTTATTCCTCTGAGAAATTTACATTACGGCAGAACTGTCCAGACTGCTGACAGTCAATTCTGGTTTGCATGTTACTAGTATTCCATTGATGGTGTCCCCTCCCCTCCCACTCTCACGTGCACTCACTACACTTTCATTCTCAGTATGAAAAGCGTCTGGAAATTGATGTGAATCCATATATAATTTGTCCGGCCTTTGATCCCAAGGGGCAAAGGGAAAAAAAGTGTCATAAGGGAGTAAAATACACTCTGAGTCTTCCAAGAACACGGAGGCTGTTAGGAAATATGGGCAAAGAAAAGAGAAGAGCAAAGAAGTCACGAAGGTACACTGCAGGGCATCGTGATAGGCGCTTTATCTGTTCTCTCCCTTTTTCGTGAATTCCCTCTTGCTAGTTTAAGTCCTATTTGAGGACAATGCTTTATTCCCAACCCACCCCTCCTCTCTATCCTGTCAAATTCACCTTAAACGACACCCAGCTAGGTACAGACACTAGGCTTGTGTATAATATGTTGATAAACACGAACAAAGTTTATTTTGGCTATAATGTGTGAACTAATGGTTGACTTTCAACATTTGCATTTTATCTCACAAAGGTGTATCTATTCAAGTAATCTTTGTTTTTGTTTCAATTCATGTAGCTATTTAAACAGGGATGGGATACCCTGGGCTAAGCAACCTGTAGCCCCAATTCTCTAGCAAGCCTCATTAGAACCCCCTTTAATTTACATGAAAGAGGAAAAGCTCTTCTTACTGAACTTTGGTATGCGTTTGAGCTTTGTAACTATTTGTTCTCCATGAAAACAAAATTATTTATATTTGCCATATTTTTTCTAGTGTATTAAGTTATTTTAAACAAAAGAAGATGCTGTTATGACGTGTTGTCAGTACAAAATGTTTCAGCTCCACTTCTGTTAAACCTTTTAAATAAGTGCCAAGTTATTAACCTAAGACACTTTGCGATCAACTGAATGAAAATAGTATTGTTTCATTTCATGGGGTGCGCGTCATCTTTGTTCTTGTTACTATTAAAATATCCGGGATACTTTCCTTTTTGGTGATATATTCATATATTCTCTCTCTCATATTTTCTCTCTCATATTCTCTCTCTCATATTTTCTCTCTCATATTCTCTCTCTCATATTCTCTCTCTCTCTTCCCCCCCCCCCCCGCCCCAGCGCTACACTGCTCTTAAGTGAAAGTAGCCAAGGAATATTGAAAAGGTGGCCCTGTAGATTCCTAGCACTGAGGGCATCTCCTTCCACCTCACATTTAAATACCTACTATGGAGCCCAGATTATGCTAACCAACAAAACAGAACAGATTAGGAAAACAACAAAGACTAAAATACCCTGCCCAATCTAAAATCTCCTTCACTTTGCTACACTTTCATCCTTAAAGTTTGTTTGGATCATTTTGAGAGAAAGAAAATAATGGTCACGCAACTGCCTTTGGGCTTGTTATATATGGTATTATCAACAATCGATCGCAGATCGCATAACTTCCTGGAGCTGCTGGTTTGGAAGTAGACTCAGGGCAGGAGATGCGTTGAGAAACAAAGCATCCCCCCCCCCGCCCCCTTTCTCAGCCCTATTTGGCGTTAATCGCTCTCTTCCAAAATCTCCGAAGATGGGCTCTTGCCTGCCAATTTGTGTAAAGGCGGGGAGGGGCATGGTGTGTGTGTGCGCGCGCACACAGGATGAAAACCTTGAGACTCAGTCCCAAACAGGCCTGAGTCCGGAACGTCCTTTCTAGCACCTGCCCAGATTCAAGGAGAGGAGCCCCCTGCGGAGGGCCCAGACGTCTTAGCCACCCCTGTTATCACAAGTTGGCAGATAAAATAGTGACCCCCTACGGAGCCCGCAGCACGCTCTGCTTTCCTCCGGGACTCAGCTTGCCTTTGAAGCTGATCCTGAGACTGGAGGTGGGGCAAGAAGTTGATCTGTCCCTTGGCTACTGGGAAGCAGGAGCCTGTCTTGTCATTCCAGCCCAGCCCTGTGGCTTTCTTGGTTGGCGAAGTCGCGGTTAGCTATAGTGTAGTCCTGCTCGCCCCGGCGGCCTCGGAGAGATCCCAGCGGCCCCGGAGAGGTCCCAGAGGCCCGGGAGAGGTCCTGGTGCCTCCCACGGACCTGGCTCCGAATCCTCGGGGTCCATGTGACAATCTTAACCTCAGGTCAAGGCAAGTTCCGTCGCTCTCAAGACCCCTCAAGGGAACATGGAGGTCACACGAGGAGAACGTGGGACAGGGGAGCGGCGTGGGATCCAGTGCCCACTATGGCTCTTCAAGGTATCCTGGGCAAGTCCCAGGTCAAAGGCGGTGGCACGTCCCTGCCAGCTGGGAGTTGGGTGCCATCCATGCCCATATTGCCAGCCTACCATGAATGCTGAGGTCCAAAAAGGGAGGGGGAAAGCTAAGTGTAGTGAGAAAGGCCAAAGGTTCCTGGTCAGGTCAGAGATACCAAGCCACCACTTCCTCTCCCTTGAAGCACAGGATACAGGGATGGATCACCCTAACTGTCTGGGGTCCGAGCCTTTGATCCAGGCTCTATGGGCCACTTTCCCAGATCTTTGCTGCCCAAACTGTTGGGCAGACAAGTAGATTTTCCAAATTCAAATCCCGCATTTTTCGGAACCACCCCCAGAAGGGGTTTGAGAACATCTTGGCCAAAATACAGTAAGTGACTCCCTGAACCTTAATCTTTCATGGAATGCAAACCTTTCTTTAGAAAAGTTAGAAAAATCCACATTGGGGATGGGGGTGGGGTGGAGCTGAGTCAAAGGCGAGGCAAGGTTACTGTGAAGACCTCCTTGGTCCAGGAATCCCAGCGGCTTTTTTTTTTTCCTTTAAAAACAAAAACAAAAACTCAGAATTGGACTGATACACATCTAGTTTGAACCCCCCTCCGTCCCCCCAGGATTGTAACTTTCAGATCCTCAGATGGTAGTACTTTACCATAATGTAATGCTCAAATTTCGGAACTATTTTGATTTCTAAAAAAATGCCTTTTTGGCTTCAAGAACATGGGATCCTGTTTTTTTTCCCCTCACAAATCAGTTTACATCATAAATTGCAAACATTTGCAATAAGATCTCAAGATTGTTTATTTTACATAACCTCAAGCACTTGACTATGTTAAACACCAGTACAGAAAGTCTGTGAAATCAGTTTAATGTGTGTCAGGGAATTAAAGGGTCACGCCTTTTCATCACATAAACAAAGCATGTAAGACTGTTTGGATTGTCAGTTTCCCAATTTTTAGTCTTACAATTGACTATTAATTTTAGAGTCATTCTGTGCAAAACTAATTACTAAAGTCATATACTGGTTTAATTAAGTGTTTCTGGGCAGAAGAAAATTATATTCTACATAGGGAAGTGGATGATTGTTTTAAACATTATATTATTTTAGTTCAAACATAAATAAAAGCCTGCAAATTCTAATGTGGGGAGAAAGGCCTAAAATGGTTTCTTAATGTGCCATTAGGACAGTTAGTCAAAATGCATTAAAGCAACATCTCCAACCCAGAAATAACAAATATGTCATTCTAATGAGAGTGTTAACTTATGGATAATTTATTCAAGGTAGTTTTTACATTTCACATGGAATGTCTTATTATGACCTGCCTGACTACTGTGATGCTTGTTTTTCAAAATCTAATTTATATAGGCTTGGAATATACATAATTCATAACTCCTGTTGATATATGTATACACACTTTGAATTTTAAGTCTTTACAATATGTTTGGATGTTTGCTAGCATGTTTTTAAGACAATTGAAATAAAAGCATACAAACATAAAATGTGTTAAACATTATATTGAAAGCAAGTGCTTGAATTGTGCCTGAAGAAAAGGTAGTCCAAAATGAAAGAGAAAAAAAAAAGATTAGATAATTCTTAAGCTCAGGTATACAGGTATAGAGTGAACACTTAAATATATCAGATGGGATATCCTTATGTAAGAAATATGAAAATTTGTAAAACGTACAGATGTGAGCATACAGCACTCCTGAAATCTAGGCAATCTGCTCGTGTCCCTAATTCATGAAACGAAATGAAGGAAAAAATGTCGAGTCTTCCAGCATTTTGTTTGGGGTATTTTATGTGCCAGTCAAGGTAACCACCACATATGCCTTCAGTGCATGAGAACTTAGAATAGTACTTACATGGAGTTCTATTGACATGAGGAAAGGATTTAAAATATAATCGAATAAACCACAAAGAGAAGAGTAAGCACCGTTTTCTCTTCTTTTCTTTCTTTTTCAATTTGAACGTACTGCTCACAGGCAAGGATCTTCCTTCACCCTTACTGGAGCAGAATAGTTTGTGGTTGATGAGGTTAACCCAGGAACCTCACTTCCGGGATTCAAGCCTGCTATTGACCAACCCTATGATTTTAGGTCAGTTTTTCTTTCTGTTCCTTAGTTTCCTTAGCAGGGAATGGGAATACAAACAGCATCTGTCTCATGAAGTAGCCAAGAGGATTAGCCAGGTTAATTATAAAGTCCTTAGATCAGAGCCATACAATATGTACACTAAGTACTTAAGAAGAATTGTTTTTATAAAGAAATGAATAAACATTGACCATTACACTGAAAACTTTAGAAGAAAATAAAGTCATGCAAGACAAGCAGACAAGACTTGCCTTTTGTGACCAAAGGAAGACTTTTATGTGCTAGTTTGTGATTTTAGGTAATTGTTTAGCCTCCATAAGCCTTCTCTGGAACATGTGACATCATGTCACAATGTAGGTAGGAGACTTACGTATGTACAAGAGCAATTTATAAAGTTTACATCATTATATATATGTACATATATATATACATACATACATACATACATACATACACATATATGACAGATAGGAGATCAGGTGTGGCACTTGCCCTCATGGGGCTTACTGTCTGGGAAGACAGCTTATTGGTACATAAGGTACTGCCAGGAAGAGTGAGCTAGATGCACTTGCTTACAGGTATTCAGACATTCTCTGTACATCTGAAGGGCCACACAGCACATGTGGGGTTCATTGCCCCACTTCTGCAAACTGAACTTTCCTGAGGAATGAGTAGCCTTATAAAGGAATGGTGGAGGGACACCCAGAGGTTAAGAAGCACACTTTGTTAGAAGTAAATGTATACCATATGTTGCTGTGGTTTGTGTTCCATGGGACCATCTGCGTTTTCCTTGGCTGCCCAGATTTGTAGAGCATTAGCAGCTAAATGCCCAAAAGATGCAAAGCCTGCCGAATAAGGATATTTAAAAGAAGTTTGAAAGCATATAACACTAAGCAAGGAGCATTTACCTACTACTGTCAAGATTTGTTGAGTCCTTACTGTAGACTAAATTAAAAAGGACCCCTTTTTAATTCCAACATTTAATTATATTATTGACATCACTCCTTGTTTTATATAGTTCTATGTAGTGCTCAAAGAACTATTTCATACATCTTTTTTGGTGAGTCAGTATGCTGTCAGCTAATCTTTAGAGGCAAGGATTTAGATGTGAGATTTTAAATAATTTTTCTTCCTAGAACCTATGTCCGGTTCATATTCTCTAACACACAACGTCTTTCAGATTGTTGCAGGGTTTAATACGGTGAAATGTATTGCTTGCTTGGTACACAGTGGGTTTCAACAATTTCCCACCTCTATGATACTTATGTTATTTACCACTTCTGTATTATTGCATACAAAGACTTTAAGTTATCCTGTTTATAGTTAGATACATTAGGAAATTGGGGGGACATAGTAATGCATATCTATTTTATTTCCTTACTATGAATATTGATTATGTGCATGATGTCATCTGCTCTGGAGTTTGGAATAAAGCTTGCTTCAAATCTTGTCAAACTTCTTTAAAAATAAAAGGAGTAGTTCTGATTTCAGATCTTCCTCTTTGTGAGGCATGAAGCTGGTTCTTTCTTTGTACATAGGAGCTTGAGGATTTCTTTATGCGGAGTTTCTCCAGAGCCTCTGACCTTCAGTCTTCTATACTCTGGAATGTCAGCACACAAATCAAGTCCTGGCATTAACTCTGTAGTCACTTCGATATTAGATTGATTGTCCTTCTGCTACATATTTATTGAATACATTTTGTATGCTTCAGTAGAAACGAAGAAGAAAATAAACTGCCCTTAAAAATGATTTTTAAAAGGTCTATCAATCTCTCCAAATGTTCAGAACTCATGCAGCATTGTTTTGCACTATGTTTGCTGGCATTACTGGTTTAAAATATAATTATCTGTCTCATGTACAATAGGTTTACTGAAATTCTCACTTGTCAGCAGTTGCATTTCTTTTAAGGCTTATGTAATGTCTATTATCATTGGTCTTACGCAGTAGTCACTTTTCAGACAGAAGAAGTTAGGGGGAAAGTTTTGGAGAGAAGGAAGCAGGTCCTCCCATGACTGTAAGAAAGGCTGAATAATAACAGCTGGTGAAGACATCCACTTCCTAATTCCTGTCTACATCTATGTTGAGCTACCTAGCAAGGGGAAAGTTAAGGTTGCAGTGGAAGGAAATTTGTGAATAAATTGACCTTAAAATAGGGCTAGCAAGGGCACTCAGAAGCAGAAGGAGGAAGTCCAAGGAGCAGAGATGCAGGAATTGTAAGTGTGGGAGAATACGAAGGAGTGCAGATGGGAAGATGGGAAATGTACGGGAAGCCATTTCTTCAGCGATCTAGGAGGACTGCATCAGTCCTTCTTACTCCTGATTTTAGTACAATGAGATCTGTGCCAGGCTCCTAAACCACAGGATTGTAATACAACTTATTTGGATTGGTTGTTGATTTGTTTGTTTGTTATGCTTTGTTTTGATACAGGGCATTACAGCCTAGGCCTGGCTAGTCTGGAACTCTCTACGTGGAATATGCTAGCCTCAACCTCACAAAGATCTGTTTGCCTCTGCCTCCTGAGTGCTGGGATTAAAGGCATATGCTACCATGACTGGGCCAATTTAAATTGTTTTAAGACACAAAGTATATAGCGATGTCTTATAACACATAATCAAAAAATAATATAGAGCAAGGCATGGTGGCTCACACCTGTCATTCTAGCACTATGTAGATGGGGCAGAAGCATTACTGTAAGTGCCAGGCCATCCTTAGTTACATATCAAGTTCCAGGCCAGCCTGAGCTACCATGTGAGACCCTGACTTAAAAACATAACCACTCCTTTGAAAAAGAAATATAAGGAGATTTTGAATTATGTATGTATATCAATATGTGTATACACACACACACACACACACACACACACACACACACACACATATATATATATATATATATATATATATATATATATATATATATATGTTTAAAAGCCTACTTTAAAAAATATGTAAGTTGTGTTTCTGTGTCTGTTCAATAGTGAGAGTCCTCCAAAAGTTGGGCCTGGGATGCCTTGCCACACCCTAAAGTATTCTCTCATGCATACAAACCTCCATGTACCATATAGAGGCATCTTTTATAAAGCCTTCATTACTGTAAAATGAAGTCAGTAGTGAAAATATGCAAAATAATGTTTATTCCTTTATAAAAACAGAGTCAGCCACGAGGAGAGCCTTTGTTCTGTCTCATTCTCGTTCTGCTTATTGTTTACTTTTGCTATTAGCATTAACGAAAGGAAGGAATGTTTGCTTCAAGCTCAAAGTTCTTTGCTAACCCACAGAAAGGGCCAGAGCAATTGAGCTTGTCTGTCAAGCTGGTCAAGGTGGAGAGTAATGTGGTCTGGGGTTCCCAGAGCCCATTGGACCTTTGACCTTTTCTGTTGAGACTATTGATCTGGGTTAATCGTCAGCACCAGTCGTGCTGGTGGTGAGTTGTGTGCCCATGTGTGACTCCTCATTGAGAACAAATGAGGCTCTGACCAACTCAGAGGGTGATTGGTCCTTTTTTTTTTTTTTTTTTTTTTTGTAGTTTTCCAAGAGCAGGGTGGGAACTTAGAATAAATAACCCCTGACAGGCAGAGTAGAAATTCATTTCTAGAATGTTTGCAGTTGTCTCCATGACAAAGCAGGGGAACTGTGCCCAGCACCGATTTCCTCTTCCTATGCCATGAACTCTGTTTACCAGGGCTACCGTGGTCTCTAGTCCAGTAGGCATGACAGGACAGTCTGTAGAACTCTGAGGTTAGTGATGCAGTTAGTGAGGAGAGTGTGCTTTCTCTCCCTCCATTCCACAGTTTCTTGCCGCCTCCCTCCCACCCCCATTCTTCTCATCCCACCAAACCAGGTGCCCAGTGAGAAAAACAGTAGTTCAGTGGACACAAGGGCTATGCTTTTCAACAGCTTGAAATGAGAGCTAATAAAAAAGGAGAAAAGTCAACCAAACACCATCCCACATGGTTCGCCCTTGCCAGGTCTTCCGTGCTTAGGAGAACAGTGAGGTATTTTTCCTTGCCTGGCCACTTTATGACTAGGTCTCATGCTTTCATCTTGAGAAGCTTCCCACGTCACACACCACACAGACAACCCTCTGTCCTTTCTTTTGAGGTACTCATTCCAGGAGTCTGACTGTGCACAACCACACAGGTATCACTGCCTTAAGGGCCTTTTCACCTTTCTCCTCCAATCTGCCAGACTCCCCTTTCCTGACCTCCCCTGAAAGTCTGGCATCCTTGGGAGTCTAAGTAAACAGAAGGTCTGGTTGACCTGAGGTGGGGATGGGGAGGCAGGGCAAGTTGCAAACGCAGAAAGAATTGAGAGAAGGAGTCAATCAAGAAGGATACATTTTAGAGACTCCTGTACATCCAGTTGTACAGCATCTAAATATCCCCAGATGCAAGCGTACTTTAATAGGGAATAATCCATGGAATGATCTGGGCAGCATTTACTTGAATCACAGAAGACATTAGTGTGTGTGTGTGTGTGTGTGTGTGTGTGTGTATAAAATCATATATTAAACTTTCCTTTAAATCTAAGGAGAGAGGCTAGGAACTACATCTCAGTGGTATAATGTATGCTTTGCATGTCCAAAGCCTTTAGCTCAATGTTCACCAAAGATAATTAAAAAGCTAAATGAAACAATAAAAAATATATACCTAAATCCGAGGAGGGAAACATAATTATACGAATGGAATTCCTTGGCGAGCATCTGAACAAGTGCTACACGTCAGGTTCTAGCAGCTAATCAAGATAGCGAAAGGAAGATGGGGGGAGCATCGAGAATGTCTATTGGAAAAACTGGTGTGATTGGCTTTAGAAGGTGAGCAGTAGCTGCTGTTGGAGTCTTCTTCTGGGAGCACATGTTCAGGAAATGGACTAAGAGTTAACTCTCACTTTAAAGAGACTCAGCACGTCAATCATATTCCCAGTAGGATCCATGCCCAGGAGTAGTTGACATACAGAAAATGTACCCATGATTTTATGGGCTTTATGTTTTATTTTGTTGTTGTTGTTGTTTGACTTACTGGGTTTTTTGTTAGTATGTTTTGATTTTCAAATTTTGATTTTTGTTTGTTTTATGTAAAATTAGAAAGAGAAAGAACATGAAGTAGAGTGGGTAGAGAGGTTGGGAGAATCTGGGAAGTAAGGGAAGGGAAAAGCATGATCAAGAGATACTGATTAAAAAATTTAATTAAAAAAGAAGAAAAATAAAGAGACTCAGCACTGCTCGGCCATACTTGCTTTTTAAAGACTACTCAGAAATACTTAGTTTTTTCAGTATTATTCAGCAGTGCTTATTTTTGTTGTTGTTATTTACCTCCTACATTATATCTGAGCATTTCTTTATTTAAAGTGATTTATTTATTTTTATTTTATGGGCATTGGGTTTTGCCTATATGTGTGTCTGTGTGAGTTTGTCAGATCCCCTGGAATTTGAGTTACAGACAGCTGCTTGTTGCTATGTAGACGATGGGAATTGGACCTGGGTTCTCTGGAAGAACAGCCAGTGTTCTTAATCTTAACCTCTGAGTCACCTCTCTGGCTTAGCCGAGTATTTATAATCATGTATATGTATGTAAATAAATAAATAAATAAATAAATAAATAAATAAATAAATAAATAAATAAATAAATATCATACTTGTCTTCATTGTGTTGAACTTTTCTTCTTTTGTTTATTTGTAATTTTGTTTTCTTAGTTTGTTTTACAAGACAGGGTCTGACTATGTAGCCCTGGCTCTCCTGGAACTCACTGTGTAGACCAGGTTGTCTTTGAGGTTATAGAAATCTATATGCCTTTGTCTCCCAATCCTGCCATCATATCCAGCTAAAATATTTATTTATTTTTATTTTATGTGTATGAATATTTTGCCTGCATGTATGACTATATACCACATGCATACTTGTGGATGTTAAATGAGGGCATTGAATCCCCTGACCTGAAAGTTGTAAGTTCCTCTTGGGTGCTGGGAATTGAACCCAGGTCCTCTGCAAGAGCATTTAGTGCTCTTAACCACTGAATGCTTTCTCTGGTCCTACTTTTCCTCTTATAGCTTGCTAAATATTTTACTGACATCTTTGAATCCTATCCAAATCCCGGCGTTTTCTGTTCCTGTTTCTCTCTGACTCTCCTGTGCTCTTACAGATACTGTTTTTTTTACCATCCTAGGTTTACTTTCTATTCTTACACATGACAAGTTTGTTCTATTGCTTGTAACAGAATCATCCTATCTAGCCCAGGGTGCCATCGAACTCACCAAGTAGACCAGGATGACCTCAACTGTTCAGCAATCTTTCTGCTTCAGTGTTCGTAAATGCTGGGACTACAGTCATGCACCACAAATTCTGGCTCATAATTTTTGCAACTCCCTGTCATTCCTTGGACTGCTTTGATACATCCCAGTGGGTCCAGATGTCCATTTAGGTCCCTACTCTCACACTGGTGAGCACTTGAATTGTTTAAGATTTAGTACTCACTGCTGTGAGGTGTAGTGTAACTCAAAAAGTCAGCAGAGAGAAGAGAAAAAGAGATGAGGAGTGGGGCCCTGGGCTGATGCATCACCAAGAGCTTGAGGAGAGCAGACAGCATCTAGGAGGACTGGATAAGGCACGGAGAAACTGAGAGAACAGACTTTACTGGAAGTCAATTGAAAAAACCAATGTATCAAGGGAGAAGCAATAAGGCTCCAAAACTGACCACAGAGACCTTACCACCGTAAGGTCCATTAGTGGAGTTGTGGAGGCTGACACTTGATCAGAGGGCACTATAATAACCGTGTAGATGCTTCCCATGGTCCAGTTTCTCCTTTCACAAACCTATTCTTTCTCTCCTGACTCCTAGTTACATTCTTCCAGGCACAGATGTGCACATTGTAAGGAACGCTCCCATTTCACAGCCTCCGAAGTGCTTAGAGAATTAAATTCAAGCTCTTTGGTGCTCATAATTGAACTTTGTGATGCTCTTCTTGACTCTGCACTCCTACACTCCTGTTTCATTAGCTAACTCGGACCAGTACCTCATCCCTCCTTTAGGGAGCTAATGTCAGATCCCAAGTACCAGACAGTTACAACATTTTGTTTCTGCTAGAACATCATTTCTTGGGTTTCCTCTGGATGTTTTAGCTCAAATTTCAGCACTGGATTTTCTTCCTATGTATTCTTAAGCTGAGCCAGCGAGATCCCCTGTGTGCTGTTGTAGAATTCTCAGCACATATATCTACAAGAGCATCATTATACTATCCTATAACTAGTCACATGCTTGAGTGGGCATGCCTTGAGAGCAAGGATCATTGCTTAGTTTCTATAGTACCCTAAGAGTCCCATGGTAGGGACAAGCACACAGTACAATTTTTGTATGGAAACCTTATATTTATGTTACGCTGTATTTCCTAAGTTAAGTTGATACAAATATATCAACTTTTTTGAGAATGAGTTTAGGTTTAGAGCTAGCCAAAGGCTATTTGGCATTGTCTAATGAAGAAGCTAGGAAACATAATTTTTATTACAAATAAAATATAGGGAAAAATTAAGTAGAGCAGTTTGTGATAAGACACATTTCTTATATGGCTCACAGAGAAAACTAAAGTTTACTGGCACTGATTTGCTTAAGGCAATTTTAAAGATGAACTCCCCAAAGATGCTGAACAGTAACTGTTGCTGGACAGTTGGTTTTTTTCAAGGTGACTTCAAGATGACAGAGTTTACTTGCACTGTGAGTTTTGGTATCTCTAGTAAAATGACTGTTATTCTACAGTCACAGTCTTATTTTCTGGAGTGAATTTTTATCTGTGGGGAAAAAAATCCCCATTACTTCCTTCATACTGGAGTCTTCTCTTTGAAAAGCTATTGGTCTTAATTCTGTAGGCACACTCTCCCTGTGCAGTTGTATTCGAAAATTCTATTTAAAACGTTTATTTAAAAAGCTACTGATAAAACCATTAACCAAAACCAGAGCCAGCCCAAGTTCAGTGGCAGTTCTTTACCCCAAATGAATAGATGGCCACTCGTTATGATCTTCTGTTTACTGATTTTCAAGCAGTTTTCTTTTCCATCTGTGTTTCACTGATCAGATCCAAGCCAATTTGGATTAATCTTTCAAGAGACTTTTCACGAAACTGTGCATCAAATGCTTCACCAAGTCAAAACACAGAACATCTGCTCTCCTTTCTCTGATAGCTCTACCGCTCTCTCAAGTCAACTACTTTATCAGCTGTGGAATGTGTTTAATAAGCCTCCGTCATTACTGCCCATGACTCGGTCACCTTTTAGAAATTTCCCTCTCAACTTTATTTGCCAAATCTTGATTAAAAAAAAAAACTTTTTAGTTAGAGACCTGATACAATTACTCTTCTAGTGGTAGCACCTCATGGTTCACTTGGATTAGGCCTATTGGTAACCTTTCAGTTATGATAACTAATTATGCGAGCCATGCAAACCATCTAAGTCATTTTTGTTCCTCTTCTGGGAGAGATGCCATTCATACTTGCTGATTGGTCTATGTTTGAGTTTGAAGGACTCACTCACCTGCTCTTTGTCCTTAGCTGTTTTTTCCCTAGGTACATTTTGCAGTTCTCCATCGTTACCATGTGTTCAATGGATATTATGCTTGCCACAGCACGACTACAGAACAGGAAAGTGTCTGCACGTACAGTAAGTTGACTCATGTAGCTTTCAGATATAGGATGAATGGCTGATGCTTCTGTCATGTCACTGATGGAGGTGAGCTGTGCTTAATGATATTTGCTTTCAGAGGTTTGGGGGAGCCATTTCTATGCACACAAACTGAGAAAGCATGCTGATGATGAGTTTTTGAAGCAAGTTAAAGGAGATTCCATCTAAACAATGGACTTTCATGATTTAAAACTCGAGGTCATTGCGTTTGCTGACTATATTAATTAAAGAAATATGAAGTTTCTTATTGAGTGTCTTTATATTAAATACACTTACTTAAATAACGTTTGCAAGCAAATTACTGAGCTAGCAAACTGTCTGAGATTATTACTGACATGTTTCATAGAGTTACATAAATTAAAACTTTCGTTATGATTTATCAAGGATTACTCAAGTATTAATTAACTGACAGCTGTAACACTGCTTTTGACATTCTTAAGTTTCCTCTGGTTAATCTTATATACATTATAAATTAGTCAGTTTTCCCCTCAGTATATAAAACGTTTAGCTTTTGAAGTGTTTTGACATATGGTAAACTTCAATAAGAAGGCAGACATTTTCAGTTTTGAAAAATGTAAATATATCATTCTGTAAGAAATTCCAAAATGTTGGCTATGGAACAATGGAAACCATATGTAGTTTTTCTGCAAATCTCAATCTACAAGTAACTGCTTTCAACACATCTTTCCTGTCTCCAGTTTTAATATTAACTACTTGATTAAATGTTAAATGGAGCAAAGGCCATTTATGTCAGCCATCACTAATATTTGTCTTGTTTCCAAAGGATGGAAAACATTTAGTTTTGGATGCATACCATTCTTTTGCAGCTGGGTGATAATTAACTACTATGGTGAATACCCCCCTCTTTATAATCTAAAATTCTAGAGATGGGCTTTCATTGGGTGAGTAATGCTATTATTTGTGTCTCTTTTTATGTTTTGCTTTAAATTGCTAAATGGGAATTTTATGTTCTTTCTATTAGACACATGCATTAAAACACATACTTGGAAAATATGTCAAAACTGTTTCTTTCTAGAATCAAGGCTACAATCTTCCTACTTTCCATGTTATATTTAGAAATATTATGAAGGTTCTGTTAATTAAATTATAGCTGCTCAGTAATGACCTTAGTTTTTTATAAATGAAAGAAACCAACAATATTTGAAATGAAAGTATCAGAGATTTATGCTGTAGCATGTACATTTTTAAGATTACGTTTTACCTTCACCTAAAAGGTGGTTCTGAATCTAGAAAGCCGTTCTTTAAGATCCACGATTTAAACTCCGTAGGCTATACCTAATGAGTCCATATACTTTTAGAATCAATGACTCTAAGTCAAGAAATGGTATTATGTCAGAGGTCAAGCAGAGAGACTGAGCAAATGTGTATAGTTCCTGCTTTCTTTGCATAAATATTTAAAATGACATGTCAATATATATCAGACACAGCAGAGTGCATTATTCCTTCTGAATAAATAAAATCACAAATTTATGTTCTGTTTTTAATAAAAAACATGGCAAATCCAATTTTAAGATGCTAATAATTCACATGAAAATTTCTTTAAAGGACAATTTTCTGCGTAGTTCCAACTTTCTCAATTTCTACCAGAATATAGCTGTTGCTCTCTTGTTATTTACAGATATTTTATGGGTTGTTTAAATAGTTCTTTCTGATACCTTCATGAATCCCTCACACTAATGTGGAGATACTGTTAAATCAATACATTTAACTTATGGCATATGACTTTTATATTTCTGAGATTTTAGGACATCTTTCTCATTAATTATGAGCTGATGCACATGTGAAGATGCATTATAGAAGCCTTATGAGCAGATGTGCACAAATCTTTTGAGCAGAGCGCTGAATATGTAGCAAGGCATTTCTGATCTTAAATAGAAAAACCAGTGAACATTTACGTCACCAAAAATGCACCCTTAATGTAAAACAATGGCCACCACACAATGCTATCTGGTTTTATACAGTTGAAAAATCATCAGAGGATACTTTCTTGGTCCAGAATGAGCAAGGACTCTGATCTAACTACTTCCCTAGGCAACTTTACTCACTGTTGATTACTCAGAGCTAAAATGGCATTCTGGGCAGGTGGGCATGGTAGTGCGTGCCTGTTGCCACAGTGGGTAGAAGGTGAGGCAAGAGGATTTTGGATTCAAGGAGCAGCTGGGTTTCACAGCAAAACTCTTGTGTTAAAAAAGATTTTCTGGGACCCAGATAAAATCTCTTCTGTTCTTGTAAAAATGTATTTTTAATTTCTTGGTTTTGGTGGTGCTGAGAATTGAATTCATAACCTTGTAGAAGTTATGCACACACCTCATCACACAGTGCTAGCTCCATCAAATTTATCCTATCTTTGATATTAATTGCTAGTTCTCTTTTTAATGCTAATTTTTCTTAATTTTTTTTATGGGCAGTGTTTTGCCTGCATGTATGTCTGAGCACCACAAGCATGCAATGCCTACAGAACCCAGAAGAAGGCATTGGATCCCCTGAGACTGGAGCTCCAGACTATTGTGAGCCCCATTGTGGGTCCTGGGAATCAAACTTGGCACCCGGAAGTACAGCAAGTGCTCTTTAACACTGGGCTGTCTGTCTAGCCACTTATTGTTATGTCCTACAGTAGCCCCATGCAATATGGGTTGTGATTGCCTTTGGTTACCCATGTTGATACCAGGAGGAGGAGAATAGGGGTGGAATTGTGGTATGAAAGGAACATAATATTAGGCATCAGACACTTGGCATTTCAAAATAAAAGTTTTTATCCCCATGTAAATTCTGGTCACATCACTAAAGAACACAGCTTGTAAGTGACTGAAATTCACACTTATTAAACATTTTGTAAGTAATTTGTGCATAACTGCAAAAGAGGGTATCTTCATGTTGCAGGTGCCAGAAATGTTGGTCAAATCTAAGAAATAAGTTTTCAAATGGAATATGCAAACTAAAGCTGACAATAAATTTCAGACTCCCTTAGACTAGCCTAGAATAGATGCACAGATATGGTTACCGTTATCAATTGCTAAATACACATTCCTACCATTGACTTTAAAAATACATTGTGTTGCAATATATTAATTATAAATAACAATTTTTTGGTTTTTAAACTAGTAACATAAAGAGTAATTATTCTTTCTGTCCTTAATCAGATAGATATCTGAACTAAACTGGTTGAAGCCAGAAGAAACAAAATATCATTTCTTCTATTAGCTCTATAAAATATAAAACTGTAAATATAAAACTGTTTTCTTTGGCACCCCTGGCCTCTTAACTATCTAGGAGACACCAGTCGTTTTTCATATATTCCTTTCAAGCTGATCATAATTAACATTTGAATGCAAGTATGAAACAGGCAGAATTTCTTTATGTGCAGATTACGAGGGATGAAGAGGCATTGAACACACAAAATAATGGCTATGTATGTGCACTGATGTGACCTTTTGGATCTTACCTGTGGTACTGGTTGCTTTCTTAAGTGTGCCATACAAGCACAAGAATGGAGGAAGAAGGTGGACCGAGGACGATAAACAAGAAAAAAGTCACTCACTTAGGGGTGGATAGGGACATTTGTAGATAAACCTAGAGCTGTAATGTTTACAAAAGATAGACATGGTCCCATGGGCTTGTACAGATTTAGTAAATTTTACATGTTTTTGTATTGTGCCTTCATGTTTATGCTGTGCTGTCCTAAAGTAGAGTGAATTTAAAGTCAAATCGTTTTATATCCATCTTAATTAGGCCCATAAAGTATGTAAATCCGTGCCCAACCACCTAGTTTACATGCCTGTAATATTTCCACGTTCAGAATGTTGATTAGATCTATTTTTAATCCATGAAAGAGGTGGGTATCTTTCTCGACCTAGAAAGAAAATTTTAAAAGTTTAAAAATACTATAATTAAACTAGTTTTCCTAAGGTAGTTATAGACTACCATCTTCATTCAAATGATCCTAAGACGATTATGGAAAATTCAATTCGAGAAAACATAGTAAATTTAAATAGTTTTTTTTTTTTTTTTTTTAGAAGTATCTTGGCAACAATACACCTCGCTGGCTGTGAAATTACAAGGATCTCTTCAGCAAGCAACTTTAAACTGATCTCTATTTATAACTGAATTATCCTTTTTTCCACTAACTGAATTAACAGCAAAATATATACAGTGATAGAGTGAAATATGTGCATTCATCTGGATAGGTGCACATAAAACACACAGAAAATGGGAGATGCAAATAAATTAAGAGGACACAGTTCAGGAATTGAGCACGTTCCTTACTGTGTTGTGCTTGACGATTCTGGGCTGGGCTGCTGGGGGAGCAGAGAGTAGAAACCTCACAAGACAGGGCAGAGAAAGAGGTTGCTGCTGAGTGGATGCTCTGCCCCAACAATTTTGTGAGTATTCACTTGAAGTAGACTATCTTTCACTTTATATTTCTCTGTAGTAGAGTGATTTGGAGTAGTTTTCATGCTTGTTGACTATTTGAATTGGCTATTGTGTGATTTTACAAATTCATGTATGTATGTATATTTATATGTGAATGTATAATACACCCTTCATCCATTTCTGTCTTAGCTGTTTTGTTTTTTTTTTTTTTTTGTAACAGAATAACTAACAGACGGCTTAAAGGGGAAGAATCTATCTTGGTTCATGATTTCTGAGGGATTCAGTTCATCCTGGCAGAGCAGGTACTACTCAGCACTGGTGATGGGCATGTGTGGCTGCAGCTCTCAGCATGGACAGAAGGAGGAGCAGAGAGTGCAGCAGGAGAGCCAGGCACTGGGGCTTAGCTGTGGCTTCCCAGGAGGGACTGTGGCTGCCAGCCAACACTGCCTTTGAAAGGGTCCTTCCCCAACAATACCATCAGCTGAGGAACAGGCACACAAAATATCAACCTCTGGGAAACACCATAGCACTAACTCCCCTTACAAAGAGTTATTTCTCTAACACAAACATTAATCTGTTACCCTTGATCTGTATTCCGGAGAGTCCTATCATTTATGGCATTGTACGTTTCTTTTAGATTTATTTATCTTATTGTGTGAAGCGTGTTTTGCCTGAGTGTATGTGTATCACATGTGTGCCTGGTACCCTCAGAGGCCAGCAGAAGGTATCAGATTCCCTGGAACTGGAGTTTTGAGTGTTTGTAAGCCACCATATGGGTGCTGGGAACTGATCCCAGGTCTTCTCCAACATCAGCAAAGTGCTCTTAACAGCTGATACGTCTCTCCAGCTCCATTTATGATCATCTTTTGTGTTTCTGATTTTTTTTAAAAAAATAAATGTACTTACAAAGTCTCAAAACCCCCAGGTTTTCTGCCTCAGCTTTTAGGCCCCTACACTAGCTGTAACTATGGTCTTTGATATATGTTGTACAATTTGAGTAATTTTCAGTTCTGTTTAAGATTTTAATTTATTGGAATTGGTTTTTGAATGTAGTATGAGTTAAAAGACTAACCTGATATTTTTCAGATGAGCAGCCTGTCATGCCAATACTCTTTTTCATGAATAGGATGTTACTTTTATGGAATATTTAACTTTTCCATGTACTGAATGTACTTCTGGGTTCTCTTTTTTCCCATTGATCAATCTGTCTCTTTGCACACCAACACTATGTATTATATATTGCTATATACAATGCAATACAGCATTCTAATAAACATTATATTTACTTGACACAGTAGCAAAAAGGCATGGTCAAGCACATAACCATTAGACAAACACAGTTTTAAGCACTGAAGAACTTTTGAGTACTTGAAAAAATATTTGATAGAACTCAGGCAACCAAGATAAATAAAAAACCCCAGAAAATTAGTGTGTCACAAGAGAAACATAAATTTATTAAAACAAAAATATGAACAAACATCCATGAAAAATATGGTGGAGTTATCTATATCCATATATGTATATGTGTGTATATAGACACAGTATAACCTTTGACTCAGAAGTTCTATCCACTTTGTCAGTGTTCTATTTTGTAGTAGTAGAAGGTTGGCAGTGGAAAGCTTTACTGATTAAAGAATTTGTTAAATAAATATATAGTTATTTAGTTTTTCTTCATAACAAATTCTGCAATCTGGCCAAGCTAGGCTTGGAGGAGATTAGGGAAAACATAAAACCCAAAGAATCTCATCAAGAGCAGAAGGATCATAGGTTTACAAGTAAGTGGCGTGAACAATGGAGGTGGTGGTACGATGATGGCTAAGATAAACACTAGTCAGTGTGCTCCAGTTGTCTGCAGCTGGCATACAGTGCCAAGAAGCACCCAAAGCACCTATTGGCTCTTGAAATTTTCACTCCTTCTTTCTCCTTCCCAGAGACCACATGCTTGCCAAGCAAACCCTCAGTGTTGACAGGGTAGATGAAAAGCTGGAAGCCATTTGTGTATCACCCAGCATTTGTTATTGGGAAGTTGTCAGGACTCGTATGCTTCAGGAGAAAGCTCTCACCATCAAATTTCTCCTTGCTATGGGCACTGTTGAGGCATATAAATGTTGGAGGAGTCTGAAAGCAAGGGCTCTGATAACCCTAGTGCTCACAGCCTTAAAGTTTTTGCCTTTAGACCTTTGTCTTCAAATAGCTTGCAGGGTGTGTGTCCATGGGCTTGTTGTCAAAGATGATGGCTGAAGAATTCGGTCAGTGGGACTGACCATAGCAACATTGAAAATAGTTGTCAAGTGCCAAAAGAAGGATACGAATTGTTGTGCACAATGCAACCATATATATATATATATACATATACATATATATATATGAACAAGGCTATTCACATATCCATGCATACATTTGGATTTGCATGGAAAATGCTAGCAGTTAAAAAAACAGTCTATACTAACCATTACTCACACAGAGTTTCAGGCTAGTGAAGAAGATATGTAAAGAATAAACAATTTTAAATTCATTTTCAGAACTGCAGGGTTAGTGGTAATAAAGTAAATATATAATAAGGGGTTAGGAAATCTTTTGGGTGAAAAGATATTTTCATTGAAACATGAAGTATATTTAAGAATTAAATCAGCTAAGGATTGAGAGTAAAATTGAGGATAGAAATACTATAGCTAGACACATTACCAAGAAGAAATCTCTTGATGTGGATGAAGGAGTGGGAAAAGCATCTTCTAGTTGGAAATAAGCCTATGTGGCTGTGGGTTGGAAGCTGAAGGGAGTATGGAAGAACAGATGGAGAAGCCAGGTGGGCAAGCTTCTTCAGACACATTTACCGAGAGGAAATATGTAAGGATGGATCTTCTGAGTTTTGAAATGGTTGTGACGTTCACAGAGATGACAGACTGGCAAATAAATATGTGAATCAGTCTGGAACTCATACATTGCTGGGATTATGATAAGGTACATATTGGCCCTGTCCAGATAGACTAGAAGTCATTAAATATATGTGATGTCACCGTAAGAAAGCATTTGGTGCAAAGAGAAAAGAGCTGGAGGAAGCTCAAGGGGGTTCACACTTGGTGATCAGGAAAGACAGAAGGATCCAGAAGAGAAAATTCTCATGGGAGGCCAAAGATGCATCAGAAAGCCCTACAAATAGTTTCATAAGCTGTAAAGATGATCTCATCTTAAAGAGACAGTAATTACCTGTATAAACATGACTAAGGAGTCAAGTTCCAAAGAGGCCTGTAACATGTCTACTGCAGTTTCTAGAAGGAGGCATTTTGTGATATGAACAAGGCCAGGGGAGAAGGGGTGGAGGCAACGATCCTATGAGATACAGGTTGAAGATAAATACAAGGTAAGGATACAAGACTTGTTGTTATTTGGGGCTGGGGGGATGTTAGCTGTGAAGGAAAGAAATAGAGCAGAAAAGTGAAGACATGTGGGTCCTAGAAGACTTTTAAGTTGTATTGATGTTTGACTCACTGTTCTATTGCTGTGAAGAGACACCAAGGCAACTGTTATGAAGGAAACATTTAGTTGGGAGCTTCCTTATCACAGTGGAAAGTGTAGTGAACCAGGCAGGCATTGCAGCAGTAGCTGAGAGCTACATTCAAATCTGTAAGTGTGTGTGTGTGGGAGAGAGAGAGAGTGAGTGAGAGAGAGAGAGAGAGAGAGAGAGAGAGAGAGAGAGAGAGAGAGAGAGAGAGATCCTGGGCCTAGCATGGACTTTTGAAATCTTAAAACCCACCTCTAGTGACACTCTTCTTCTAACAAGTCCACTTCTACTCCAACAAGGCCACACCTCCTAATCCTTCTCAAACAGTATCACTCCCCGATGATTAAACATTCACAAATATGAGCCTTTAGGGACTATTTTGATTCAAACCACCATATTCCACTTTCTGGGTCCATTAGACTTATAGCCATATCATAATGTTAAATGCGTTTAGTCTAACTTCAAAAGTCCAAAGGTCTTTTCTGAGACTCAAGGCACTGACTCAACCCACTGTAAAATCAAAATTAAAACAAATCACATACTTGCAACACACAATGGCACAGAATGTACATTAGCATTCCAGAAGGGAGGAGAAGGAGCACAGTGAGGAGACACTGGACCAAAGCAAGACTGGAAGCCAGCAGGCAAAACTCAGAATTCTGTACCTCCACATCTGTCACTCTTCAGATCTCCAACTCCTTTCAGCTTTGTCGAGGGCAACACAGTTCTCTCCTTTGGGCTGATTCCACCCCTTTTACTAGCTCTCCTTGGCAGCCATCCCATGACTCTGATATCTCTACCATTTTGGATTATTCAACACTTTACCTTCATAGCTTGATGCAACTGCCTTTCTGGGCCTCCACATAGGAACATCCCCGACACACACCTGACCTTAGTGACTTTCCTTAGCCAAAAAGGGAGATTCCACAAGTCTCTTTCTTGTGTCCTTAACTCTAAAGTCAGAATCACGTGGCCAAGCTGCCAATTGCTGCTTCTTGCTAAGGCTGGAACATGGAGCCCTTCTTCAGTTATATCTACATCAGCTTTCTATGGTTGATCATTTGCTTCACTGCTTAAGCTTTTCTTTAAATTCTCTTCACAAGTTGGAAACTTAGCTGGGTGGGATCTTAGCTTGAGGTCATCACTCACTTTATTCCATTTAGCAATCAGGCTTTTCTTGAAACGTGTTATCTCCCTGTGCCCTGGAATTAGCTCCACTACACTTCCTGGTGCCCCATTTTCCCTCAGGCTACACACTTTGTGTTTCCCTTTGCCTACTTTGCTCCTTTTCATTATAGATCTGTATAAGACTAACTACTAATAACTGCATGACAGAGTCAATACTACGTTGTTGCGAAATCTCTTTTGCCAAAGCCATTAATCCAAAACTCCTCAGCTTATCCTCAGGCAGACTTTTAGGATAAAGAAGGAAAAGTAGCCACATTCTTCACCAAAATACCACAATAATAATCTCTGGAGTCCACTTATTAATATCCTTCTCCTCTGAAACTTCTTGAGTCAAGCTGTCATGACTTATGTTCTCTCAGTACCACCTGTCTTCCACGCTTTTACTCGTATGGCCCATTAAACCCTGCTTAAAGGATTCAATTGATTTCCTGACCCAAAGTCCCCAAATCTACATTCTACCAACAAGCAGCAGGGTCAGACCTGTCACAGCAGTACCCCACACCTTAATACAAACTTCCATTTTAATCATTGTTCTATCTCTGTGAAGAGACGTCTTGATCACGGCAACTATTATTAAAGAAAGCATTTAATCGGGGGCTTGCTTCCACTGTTGGAGGCCTGGTCCATTGCCATCCTAGTGAGGAGCACGGCAATATGCAGTCAGGTACTGGAGCCACAGCTGAGAGCTACATCGTGATGTGCAGGTAGAGAGAAAGAGAGAGCTTGCATGGGGTTTTGAAATCTCAAAGCCCACCTCCAGCGGCACACTTTTTTCAACAACACCACACACTTCCTAATCTTTCTCATATAGTGCCACTCCCTGATGACTAAACATTCAAATATAGGAGTCAATGGGGGTGGGGCACTCTATTCAAACCACCAGAATGGAAAAGCACTACTAAGAAGATGCCAGAATAAGAAGCAGATGGCAGGCATTTTGGTTAAGAAGTTCTGGGCCAGAGAGAATAGAACTGAAACCTGGACCACAGAGAGAGGGGTAAGAAGGAGAAACAGGGGAGAGATATGAAATGATGCTGGTAAGTATGGGAAAGTGACAGCCAGGTGTTCAGGTCACTTTCATCATCTCAAAGTAGCTGCTAAGAGAAAGGATACAGGACATTGAGGCAGCAGAGAAGCTGATTGGAAACTTGGCATTTCCTAGCGTGTAAAATTCATAATCATGAGAGTGAAGTGCCTGATATTTTAGATATTTTTATAACTTCAATTATTTTATATAAAATTCAGGTTGGCAAAATGATCAGCACCTAGTGAGTATCTCCAGTAAAAAATTTAATAGTCACGCAAAACACAAAACTTTGAAAAGTCAACTGATTATAATGTGTTGTGTCACAAACAAAAATTGATGTAAAAAAAATTAAACAAGAAGGAAACGCCAAACAAGTGTGTATGCTCAAAATTTCGATATGTATGCTACAGATGTCACAGAGAACTCCAGGAGAGTTGCTGGGCTACTGGGAAAAGATCCCCAGTTCGGAGTCAGACAGATTTAGTGTAAATCTCACCTTTCCGATTATGGATATGAGCATGGGCAAATGGCTGTCGCTGGGTTTCAGTTTTCTCATCTTTTAAATAATTAAATCTACCTTAATTGGTGTGATACTTCATGTTAATTGTCAACTTGACAGAATCTAGGATCACCTGGGAGACAGGCCTCTGGGCATGCCTGTGGGGGATTATCTTGACTGCATAATTGAAGTTGGAAGACCTGTCTATGGTGGGTGATTTTCTTCCCTCAGCAATAGATCCTGGACAGAGTAAACAGGAAAAAATGAGTTGGGAAGGTGCCCTCTTCTTTCTGCTCTACTGAAGTTGCCATGTCGCTGGCTTTTCAAGCTCCTGCTGCCTTGACTGTCCCACTAGGATGGTCTGTACTTTGAATTGTGAGCTAAAGTAAACCCTCTCTTACTCGAGTTGCTCTTGTCAGAGTATTTTATCATCGTAAGATGAAAATAAGACAGTTGAAATTGTTACTAGATTGCGTCAGACGATAAATGTGAAAAGTGGAGGACAGCCCTTGGCGCCTCTTTCTTGGTGTCTATTGGTTGGTAGGTAGGTAGGTTGGTTGGTTGGTTGATTGATTGATAGGATTTACAAGATTTATCAACAAGGTTTCCTTGGATAATTCTTCTTTCCCGTTCAGGCAAACCTTAGGCATTGACTAAATAGCTCCTCAGTACCTTGGCCTGAGTTAGGGAGTGTGGCACAGAGAATAGTGAACTGTGGTTTCAGTTATTTTTATCTGTCCCCCATGGTATACCCAAAATATGTTTTTATGTAAGGGATTTAGACACACACACTTCTAGGGTCTCTTACTTGCACATTGAATTGACCATGGGCTCTTTTGCCTCCTGGTCAGAATATTAGAGCATTGTTATGTGCTCTGCTTTCTCTCCTCTTCCTAAGTGATGTGCAGGCATTGCCAGCTTTAGGAGTAGCTGATATAGAGAAGTCTGGTATACAGACACAGACAGCTTGTGATGTGTATGGAAAAAAACCACTGAAAGCACAATCTCATCTTAGGAAAGCTGGCCTAGACCCAGGCTTCTAAGGTGTATCCACAAAGAGCATCCTTGAAATGGTCTAAAAGTTCCACATCTTTTTGTGACTTTTCTTGTGTTTCCTGTAGTTTTGCCTCAGGGATATCCTTTCCATTTCCAAAAGGTGAATTTCTGACATTCATATCTGGTTTAGAGTTCTCAGGATCTTCAAAACATTTATTTTCTTATGATAGTTTACAGTTTGATATCTAGTCTTTATTCTGATTCTCTAAGAGCAGCTGAAGTCAGTGGTGTCCATTACAGCCCATTGCTTTACAGGAGTACTTATGTTCCTCTTTTCTTTATGACAAAAAGAAACTTGCGTGAGTACAAATTTGTTATAAAAATTAAAATAAAGAACAAAATATTTTTTTGTTGGTGGGCTTTTTTCTCACCCTTTACATTGTTAATATTATTCAGATGTTATTTTACATACTTCCATGCATATAAATGCCATGTGAAACATGTATATTTACAAATATCCTTTAACAAAGATGAAATTATACAATGAAATTATTCCATGGCTGGCTCTTGTCATTTCATAGATGTTGGAACTATTTAACATAGCACATTTCGATCTACCTCACTCTCACGAACAGCTCCACAGATTCCTAGACCATGAATGAAATATGATGTATATCAGCCACCCTCGCCTCGCCCCAGGCTTCCTCCGAACCTTCTCTTCCTGTACACATTTCTATTTCACTTACTGGGAGCTGTTACAGTTGCTCTGACCAAAAACTTTTCAGTTATTTTTATCTGTCCCCCATTTAACACTTATTATGTATATTTATTGGGTTACTTATTACCTTCTCACAGGTACATAATTGTCATCTTGACAAACAAGAGATGGCTATGATAGAAATGGCAGCAGCTGAATGTACAGAACAAGAAAAGAATTATGTATGTATTTGTCATATGGTGGGAGAGGAATAAGGTCCACATTAACCGTGAAAACTCTTCTCTCTACTTCTGGCGGGAATTCATGACTTTGTTTTTTAGTAACTTCCACCTCATGTTTATTCTCTCGTGTGTGTGTGTGTGTGTGTGTGTGCATGTGTTCAAGTGGCCATTTATGGCAATGCATGGCTGGGAGTCGCCATGTAGGTGCTGGGAGATGAACACTGATCCTGTAGCAGCCAGTGCTCCTGACCACTGAGCCATCTTTCCAGGCCCCCCACATCCACTTCTTTGTACTGTTGCCATCACTCCATTCCAGCTTTATCAACATCGGCTGAGACTGCTGCTGGAGCCTCCCGCCAGCTTTGTGCTTCAGGTCTCTGCTCCGTGTTCTTCTCTTCCTGCTCATTGTGATGGTCTCACAGTACACCACGAGAAGTCAGTTCATCAGCAGCTTCCCTTTGCCCATCCCCTTTCTCACACCGCAAGCCAGACTCATGGCTACTTGCGTTGCTGACGGTCTCTGTCAGTCTTTCCAGCCTTGTTATGAACCTCACTCCCTCACCCCTATGTGTCATTCAGGTTTTTCTGTAAGCTCCTGTCAGGGTCTTCGCTCCAGCATTCTGGCAGGAGCGCTCTTTCTCTCAACTGATTGTCTCCTCATTCAGCCTGTTTCTTCTGCATATGTTTCTTACAAATGTCTTCAATAACTCCACAGACAATGTGCTTAACTTCTGTATAGCATTTATCTTACTAGTACTTACTGAGTCACCGTATGGCTTTTTAATTTGTTTTGTTTTTGTGAGACGTCATTTATGGCAATGCATGGCTGGGAAAGCCAGGACCATGCCTGACTTCATCACTCTTAGACAAACGTTGGATTCTCTACAAATGTTTTCGGATGAGGGAATGCAGTATTACCTACACATGAGACAGAACAAGTCACGAGAACAGGAGTTGGAGAAGAGACTGAAAGAGCTGAGGGGTTTGCAGCCCCATGGAAGGAGCAGCAGTGTCAATGGGCCAGACCCCCCCCCCCCCCCAAAGCTCCTAGGGACTGGACGACCAACCAAAGAGTACACATGGAGGGACCCATGGCTCCGGCCGCATATGTGGCAGAGGATGGCCTTGTTGGATGGACATCAGTGGTAGGAGCAGCCTTGGGCCTGAGGGTGTTTGATGCCCCCGTGTAGGGGAATGCCAGGGCAGGAAGATGGGAATGGGTGAGTGGGTGGGGCACACCCTCATAGAGGCAGGGGGAGGGGGGATGGGATAGGTGGTTTCCGAAGGAGACCTGGAAAGGGAAAACATTTGAAATGTAAATAAAGAAAGTATCCAATAAAAATCTTTAGCATAAAAAAAAAAAAGAAAGAAAGAAAACATACCAGGCCCAGGACAGAACTATGCATGTTTCCATAGTCATTCTGGATAATGATCCAGGATCTATTAAAGCAGAGGTAATATCAGAATGACACTGTGGATAAATAAAAATCATTTCCACTTATTCTAATTATTTGTAACTTTACTTTGAAAAATATACTGTATAGAAGATTGAATGCCTTTCATTCTGAAACATGAATTTACTTCCCAGTTGATGCCTTTTTGTTGTCCTTCCAAAGATCAGACTGAAATTCTTCTGTGGATTTTTTTTTTTAGTTTTTGTCCTTTTTTGTTTGTTTTGTTTTGTTCAATTTTGTTTGTTTGTTTGTTTGTTTTTTGAGACCAGGTTTTTCTGTGACTCCTTGACTATCCTGGAACTTATTCTGTAGATCAGGCTGACCTCAAATTAAAAAATCTACCTGCCTCTGCTTCCTGAAAACTGGAGTTAAAGGCATGTGCCACCGTGCTTGGTAATTCTGAGTTATTTTAAAGAATAGATACTTACGTATGAAGCTGAAAATTGCCCTTTCAGTTCCGTGAAGAATTGTGTTGGAACTTTGATGGAGATTGCATTGCATCTGTAGATTGCTTTTGATACTATGATTATTTTTATTATATTAATCCTATCCACTTATGAATACTGAAGATTTTTCAATATTCTCTTATCATATACAATTTCTTTCTTCAATGTCTTAAAGTTTTTGTTCTTTGTTATTTTATTATACAAGTTCTTCACTCATTTGCTTACAGTTACCATAAGATACTTTCTTTTTGAGGCTATTGTGAAAGGTGTTGTTTCCCTGACTTCTTTCTCAGTCCACTCATCATTTATATATACAGGAAGGCTACTAATTTTTGAATATTAATTTTGTATTCTCCTACTTTCCTGAAGGTGTTTATTAGCTGTAGGACTTCCATGGTGGAATTTTTAGTCACTTATGTATACTATCATTATCTGCAAATAAAGGTACTTTGATTTTATTCCTTTCTGTTTGTATTCCAGTGACTACGTCCGGTTGTTTTATTGCTCTAGCGAAGACTTCAAGTACTATATTGAGTAGGTATGAGCGAGTGGAAAACCTCGTCTTGATCCTGACTTTACTGGAAAGGCTTTGTGTTTCTCTCCATTTAGGTTGATGTTGGTTTTGGTTGGAAATTGTCTTTATTATGTTGAGGTATGGCTATGGCTCTGTATCCCTAGTCTCTCCAGAACTTTGATGATATGGGGTGTTGACTTCTGTCAGAGGCATTTTCTGTATCCAATGAGATGATCACGTGGCTTTTGCCTTTCATTCTGTTTATATGGTGGATTACATTTATCAGTTTATGTATGCTGAACCATCCCTTCATGGGGTCACAGAGAGAGGAAGTGGATACAAAGCTACATCCTTAACTCAGAAACAATCTAAGATAACTATTTACAAATAAAAAAATCAGTTTTTCCATTGGAAACTCATTGGCTATGCAAACCACTCCTCAGTCTTCAGTGAGGCCCCATGTTCCAGTGTTCAGCAGTGAATGGCCAATACAAAATGAACTCAGTGATATTTTTAAGAGGTCCTTTGTCTTATAATGCTTTGTCAGGGCTTTTTCTTCTCCTCCTCTCCTCCTCCTCCTCCCTTTCTTGACAAGGTCTTTGCTTATTTATATGTTTTATGGTTTTATGGGATTTCTGAGTATGCAAATGTGTGTCTTCATCTATAAGTTTCTTGAACTTTTTCTTTGACTCATTTTCCTCTGCTTTCTTTCTTTTGTCCTAGTTTGTTTTTATGTTATCTTACTATTATTATTTCAGATGACTGTATCTTAATGAGAGAGAAAGAAAGGATATGGGTTTGGGTAGTTGGGGAAGTGAGGAAGATGTGAGAGGAGTTGGGGGAGGAGAAACCACAATCAAAATATAATTTTTTCAATAAAAAAGAATAGATACTTGGAACTAATTTCAACCAACCACCCCTACCCTAAATAATGGGCTCTAACCCCTACCCCCAGTACAAATTAAAATTCTTTAGTGCTTCATACACGTAAATCATCAAATCAGTCAACTTCTGAGAAATATTATTGACAGCAAACTGTTCTGTTCTTAATCTCAACTTAACATTTTCATCTTACAAATTTGATATAATTGAAACTGAAAAAGACCCAAGGCCTTGTGCTAGTTTTGAGTGATAGAAGATAGAATATGATCTCAGCTATAATTACAACATGGTTAAATTGAGACTGTAATTTAGGGATTTAACCTTTATATTTAAAATTCAGGGGTTTGGTGTAACTGTAAGAATCCATAAACAATGATGACATTCTAAAGAGGAACGAAATGGAAGATAATGACACTGCTAACTCTCTGATCATGTTTCGTTATACTGGGAGAAAAGGGCGATTTCAACTCTAGGAGTCCCTAGGAAGCAGGCACAACACACCAAGAACCTAAGACCATACTTGCTGTTTAATCTGCAGTGCTGGTTACAACAGAATTTATAATCAGTGGAGAGTTTGATGGACTGACAACACCTTCTCTGCTCCCATTTTTATCTTCATGATTGCTTATTTATTGCAGGAGCATGATACTTATTCTTAATTATATGCTAATCATAATTACTAAGGAAATTGCTGGTTAGCCTGTCTGGTGTTAGGCAATCAAAAGGAAGCCCATGATGGAAACAAAAACATTTCATTAGAAAACAAAAGGAAGTGGAACGGGGAGCACTTTGATATCATTATGATTTGGTTCTGACAAATTATTATTAATAACTGAACTAAGAATTTTCACTGCAGATATCCAAAGTCAGATTGTTACAGCACGTAGATGAGAGTGTCCTCTAGTCTGTGAGCAGCTGAGAGAGCTGCCACGGGAGGCTGTAAGACAACAGCTAATTCTCACTCAGTCCTGGGTCTTCTGCTTCTTCTACCCCCTGCCCACTTTCAGTCTCTGGCATTCGCTGTGTCTTTCTCCACTCTCACGGAACATTTTGGTGGGAACTGTTTTGGTGGAAGCCATGTACTGTTTCTCTGAGTATTTGCACTCATGTTTACTTTACCCCTAATTGGAAAAATAGGGGCTTTGTCCTTGCTTAAGTTTCAACATGATTTCCTTTTCTTTGTAAGTAAGAAGCACTCTTCCAGTGATGATAAAAATAGACCCTTGACTTCTTTGCCTTATTGCAAAATGAATCTGGATCTGAAATAAAAGATGCTACGGAATAAGTAGACTTTTGTCGACTGGGTTATATAGCACATGGAGGAGAAAAATTTAGAGGTGGTTTGAAGCCATTTTTCTTTTAAGGTCCTGACTGATGCTTAACTAGAACTTAAAATGTATCAACCAGGGTATAACTAGAGGTGTGTTCACACGTGGTAGAATGTGCAAAAAGAACATTGAAAAGGAGATATAACAAAGGGATTTGCACCTAATTTGGAGATGTTTCTGCATATAATCTAAAAAAATCACATTGGTGGGGGAAATTTACCCAACTAAATCAAATTGAACTGTCTTCCACGATAACAGATAAGAAGCAGCATAGAGGGCATTATTACTGATCAAGATCTTATATTTTCTTGCTCTTGACTTGTGAAGAAATTACCTGGATTATTGGAGTCCCCTTTCTAGAATGGACTTCAGATGAGAGACTTCAATTTTACTGTGCTCTTGTCTGGGATTCTTGATGAGTGATCCCAGTGACTAAGTATCTGATAACCATTTGGAATTTAGAGAGAACATACTTGAAATAGGGGTGGTGAGTTTTGCAGAAAAAAGTCATTGTATATAAAGGGCATGGAAGCTTAATGAAAAACCATATATGATATGTATAAAATCTAGCCAGGAAGTATATGAGAAATCTACCAAGGGTGGAGACAACAAGGGATTGTACATGCTTTCTAAAGCTCCCACACAAAATACTCCAAAGTCTCAATGTCAAAGTGGTACTCTTGTAACAGTGAAAGGGATTTAGACTGAATATAAAAAGACATTAACGAATAATAGAATTTTAATATGCCCTGTAATGTGGGTCTAATGTAGGTGTATTTCAAAATTGCTAAGTAGATATTGGGGATACACTACATATCATCTTAATATCTAATTAAACAAAATTTGCATCAAATACTGTCAAAAGATAGCTCAGAGTCTCAACATTCTTACCGCCTGATAGCTGCATGATCTTTGGTAATTGGTGAAGCAATGTTCACAATGGTCATACTCCAAAAAGAGCTGTTCAAATGTCACAAGACTTTTAATTTTGCTAGTTTGGCCAAGCTAGAGGATCATGAGTTAGTACCTTACATGTCTTCTGAAATGCTGATTTATCATCACAGTACACCATTTGGGCAAGTTGCGTACGAAGTCCACAGGGACTATGTGCTTATCAGGAGTCTAGTTTAGTAGATCTGCTGCTGTCCTGTTAGAAAAATGTGAGCTAGTTTTCTGGAGGTAAGCTTATTCCAGTGTATTCAATTGGTCTCTCTAAAGTTGCTTTCACATAGTGACTTTTGTCTCTGGGAGCAGTGTCCTCTTAACTATTGGGGTTGCTAGATTTTTTTCCTTGTGTTTTTCAGTGTTAGCATTACTCACAAGCTACTCATCAGAACTTTGCAGATCTTTGCTCCATAAGAAAGAAAGTCATTTATACTATAGTTTATTGATCCAAAGGAGCACCTAGAACGTTAAGTAGAAACAAGAGTTTTATTTTTCAGTTTATATCAAGACAATGTCAAAATGGTTACATATTGTGATTTTTTACAGAAGTACTGTAGAGAATAGAATATTTCTTTTGGCTGGTGTGTCAGTCATAGTCTCTTAAGAAATTGTATTTTAAAGACTGCATCTAGTCTACTTTACTAGTGTAACAGATGTCTTAATTTTCATATTACCTTCATTATCCTACTTGAATTTTGTTGTGAAAATTTGTTTGCAAACATTCAATATGTTCAACTGCACATGAAAATCCTGGTCTTGCCATGTAAATGGAGTTAGAGTTAGCGTCTAACTGTTGTTTGACGTATTAGATTCATCTGCATTATTCAACATGTATTTTGGATGTGAAGGGAAAAACGTCATTAATTTTCTGAAGCCCTCACCATGGTATATGGAAACTTCTTTTTGTAACTACACCAAAAGGTTTTCTTGCTTCCATGTGAATGTGACATGTTAGCCTCCTAGAAGTAAAGACTATAGTACAAGTATTTCTGTACGTGAGCTACAGGCTTATGTGAAATGCCATGTGACCGTAAGTTCACAATAATATGTGCAAAATGGTGACAGCTTAAGTATTATTTGATGTCACAATTGTTTTGAAATAAAACAAAAAGAGTAGAGCTTCAGAAAATTAAGTAAAAAAATTGCCTTGGATTCTTTTTTTCAAATCAGGAAAAAAAAACCACCACCCTAATTTTAAACATTTATTTTAGGTTTTTCTTTCTTTTTACTTCTATCTGTAGCATACACTGTATGACTCAAACAATCATTTGTAATTATTCTAGATGACAGGGCTCAGTGCCCCATTTTTTTTTGTCATGTTGACATGGTGTTAAATATCACTATTTTTTTTTTTCTTGGCAAATTGACTTTGTCCTTTAAAGAGATTTTAGGTGCCCACTATGTATATATGTTATGTTAGTTTATTGGCAGGAGAAATTATGAGTTTTTAAAAAGATAATATGACATGGGTAGCAGAAAATAAACAGAATGAACAGAAATAATGATAGGTAAAGAAAAAGTACGGTAAGAAAAAAAAAAGAAACAAAAGAACCCAGTCTTGTGGAATTATTTTAGGATATAATAGGCGATGAGGTACAGTAAGAGAGGAAAGCTGAGATGAAAGTCTTAGGGATAAATGGTAGAAAAATAGGAAGAAGGTAGGTGTATTTTAGGAAAGGCAGGAATAAAAAAATAGCCAAGGCATAGAGAAAACAAGATCTATTTTAAAATCAAGAAGAGAGTTGAACCTTTGCAACACTCTAAGGAGAACTCAACTGCAAAGTATGTAGAAAAGGATTCACAGAAGCAAAAATACACTGGGAAGGACTGCACAGCTTATCACTGCTCCATTCAGATTGCTTCTACCTTTGGAAAAACAGGAGACCAAATACAACAAAGACACGTTCCTCGGGTGTAATTTAGAGTTTATGTGTTAAAGCAAATGCCATCAGAGAGGAAAGGGGAATGATTAAAGACAGTACTGAGAGGCAAAGGCCCAGGCTTGAGCTGCCTGTGACGGGAAACTGGCCTGTTGTAACGCCAGCTGTCCTGAAGGCTTCGTGGAGCATAATTGTGATTAAGCAGCCCTCCTGCTGCTGTAGGAGTTATAGCCAATAATAATGTATTGACATTTATGTGGTTATGATGCTCTGACCTGACTCATTTAACTAGTGCCCCGGTAATCGCCGACGGGTTCACATGCGCTGTAATGCCAAGATAAAAATAGCAAAGTTGATTAAATACAGTTAGATGTTAATATAAAATAATAAAGTTAGGTATTTCATATAATGTTGTTCCTGACAATTTGTTTTCCTCATTGAGTAAGTGAATGCAATTTATGGAAAAATAGCCCTTCATATTAGTTTCCTAAAGTTAGGCACCATGAATAATTAGTCTTTACTAAGCAGTTATTAAAGCTTCGCTCGAATTGTAAATCAGCTGAAAATGAGGAGCAATGGGAGAAAGCGACCAGCTTTCTGGAATGTTATTTTTTTGTGCGTTTTTCAACTACGGGGTTACTCGGGTTTTGTACTGTTGTTAATGTATTAGATGATGGAGTTTGATTTATTCAAACCATCTCCAACATTTTCACCTTCTTCCACGCTTGAGGTCCTGCAAAGTGTTGATTTACTTAGGGTACTATTAAGTTGTCCTGCAAATGAGACGCCTCTCTCTCTCTCTCTCTCTCTCTCTCTCTCTCTCTCTCTCTCTCTCTCTCTCATTTTGTGATAATAAAGGTACTAATGGATGTCCCCATTGATGGCCCCTACTTAAGGAAAATGAAAACTAAAAATGATGCTGGTTCTTTAAAAGTTTACCCCTATGGCACCATCGTGTAAGCATACATATGGGACAGTAAAAATGGAAGAAGACACATTAAATGACATTATTATAAAATGCAATACTCTTGGAATGATCCCTTATTAAATTAGGCTCTATGATCTGAGATGAATTTCCCCGATCCCTAATCCATCACTGGAGAAATATTAAAAGATAGGTCTCAACTGGTATTAGGACTGCACTCAGTCTCCACTTTCATTATTTTGAATTAGGGTGCTACTGGGGGAAAGCCTCTTAATGAGAATTAGAGTGATTCACTGGCCTTCTTTTGGATTTTGACAAGTAAAATATTAACTCTTCAGTCACAGCTGTCTGAATTAAAATACTTGGCAGCCGCAGATGCCCAAATTAAATTGGCCTTTATGTTTCCATATTGCTGACCTCCTTAGAGGCGACAACATCAAACCCAACAATAACAAAAAAGTCACAGTGTGTCATTTCTTGGAAGAAAATATATTTATTGAAGTTTTTATATTTGTTTCAGTTTTAACATATAATTGAACAACTCTAGGATGTTTTGAAGGAGAGTTTAGTTTTGATTGTACGTTAAATAAACTTCAGTTACAAAGCAGGTATTTTAAGTCGTTAATTACATGTTAAAGCAATCAGTAGAGTTGGGGGGGCATATTTTACTTGTTTAAGTACCATCAGCTAGAATTTGGGGTCAAATTTAAAAAGAAAGAAACTGAACCTAGTATAAACACATTTAGAACAAATGTTTCCTGGGGAATACATTCAAAAACTCATTTCTTCAATCTAGGCATAAATTTAGTTAAAGATGCAAGATCAATGGTACTAGAGTATATACACAGAAAGAGTCATTTGGATTCTCTTAAATATGATATTTGAATTTAAAACTCATCTTATAACCAAGCATCCAATCAGCACAAACAAGGTTTTTAAAACTTACTTTATGACTATCCACATCACACTTGATAATGCTGGTGCTGGGAACACTCAATAGAGTTAGCAGTTTACAGAGTGATTCAAATAATGGTGAAAAAAATCCAGTCCGTCATTGTGTACTGATTTCTGATTCCTTCGCTTGTCTGTGGTCACTGTAACATCACCCTCCAGTCCTATCTAATTACCCATCATTGATCTCAGCCTGTGATTGGTTGAACAATAATTTGGGATAGACACTGGTGAATGGATCTTACTGGTTTTGTTTTATACATCCACCACTATCGAGATGAACTCAGGGAAATAGGTTGGGAATCTGTGTTTCCCTTGAAACTGTGAAACTAATAAAAAGGCTTAGAAAAGTACCTTTCCATTTCCCAGTGAAGCCCAGTTTACAAGAGAACTGCTTCTATAACACGTGATATAAACTCTTAACAATTATACAAACCTATTCTAGTGATGGTGTTAAATATACATGCCTAATAAAATCATTTTTATATCCCTGAGCATATGTGGACCAAATGTTAAATTATGAACCCTCTAACAAATTATGTTTGTGTAAGTGCATACGTAGACTTTTAGTTTAGTGGGCAATACCATACTAGGTATGGTGTTAAGTAATGAAATTTAATGTCAAAAAATTATTACTGAAAGGATCTCAGATTTGATAAGAGAGGAAAAACTTCTCAGTGACTTTTTAAAGATTATATATTAGTCCA